>NC_090189.1:17774976-18007476 GCF_024679245.1 Pseudorasbora parva
TTACTCAGTTCATATGGTGTCTATAATTGATTTCACTGCTTTAAAATTTACTCAATTTTTTTAGTGTAAAAATGTTTCACCAAAAAAATTGAGTAAATCATAGTATAAGTTTTTAGAGTGTGTGTACTGTGGCTTGAATTCAGAGTTTGGGGGTCGTCTCACAATTCCCAAAAAGAAAAATTTTACTCTCATCAGTCCACAAAATGTTCCTCCATTTCTCTTTAGGCCAGTTGATGTGTTCTTTGGCAAATTGTAACCTCTTCTGCACATGCCTTTTTTTTAACAGAGGGACTTTGCGGGGGATTCTTGAAAATAGATTAGCTTCACACAGACGTCTTCTAAAGGGGGTCGCACACCGGACGCGGAGCTCGGCGGCGCTCGGCGGCGCGCCACGCAGCGTCTCAGGTATCGCACACCAGACGCGCACATTTTAAAAGGCTACGTTTATTATACATTTCCCCAAAATATGTTTAGACTTTATTCAAGCTGTTGAACTCAGAATGTAAAACAAATGTGTCTTGTAGAAAAGGTTGAAATCAGTATACCTTAACGATAATATACTTTTAATATAAAGCCTTGAAATGGCGCTCTGTGGCGCGGCAGGATTTAGAACAACTTCCTGAGTCGCCGCGGACAGGCGCCGAATGCCGCCACCGGTGTGCGTACACTCATTGAAAACAATGTGTTCGAATTTTAAAGACGTGGCGCGCCGCCGAGCGCCGCCGAGCTCCGCGTCCGGTGTGCGACCCCCTTAACTGTCACAGTACTTACAGGTAAGACTGTCTTTGATCATCCTGGAGGTGATCATTGGCTGAGCCTTTGCCATTCTGGTTATTCTTCTATCCATTTTGATGGTTGTCTTCCGTTTTCTTCCACGTCTCTCTGGTTTTGCTCTCCATTTTAAGGCATTGGAGATCATTTTAGCTGAACAGCCTATCATTTTTTGCACCTCTTTATATGTTTTCCCCTCTCTAATCAACTTTTTAATCAAAGCACGCTGTTCTTCTGAACAATGTCTTGAACGACCCATTTTCCTCAGCTTTCAAATGCATGTTCAACAAGTGTTGGCTTCATCCTTAAATAGGGGCCACCTGATTCACACCTGTTTCTTCACAAAATTGATGACCTCAGTGATTGAATGCCACACTGCTATTTTTTTTAACACACCCCTTTCAACTAATTCAACTAATTGCCCAATTGCACAGCCTTAAGAGCGTGCATATCATGAATGCTGGGTCTTGTTTGTTTTCTGACAATCTACTGAACCTACTGGTAACTTGTTTGCCACGTAGCAATAAAAAAATATACGAAAAACCTTGATTATTCTGGTTAGTCACATTGTACTGCTATTATTTTGAGCAAGACTGTATATTACAATATACATTTCAATAATAATGTTTTTTTAGTGTATATATATATATATATATATATATATATATATATATATATATATATATATATATATATATATATATATGAATAGTTTTGATACTGGACTGGTTTTATTGTTCATTGGGCTTGTTTTGAGCTACTTTTTATTGATCAACATAAATATGACTTGATTTGTCTGAATCTGAGTGAGAATATCTCCTTTAGAGGCAGAGAAATATGGTCATCCTTTTTTGATTAACAAAACCTATCATAAATACAGTCTCCGTCAACTGAATATTCAGAAAATCTAAACAAAACATCTTCCTCCTGTCACCAGCAGTTCTAATATGTTTAATTCCAAAAAGCCGTGGATTCTCTGATTTCAATGTCATGGAAACAGAGACGGTAGGATATCTTTAATAAGCAAATCTGGACGATCATATCAGTTTTCACACGTTCTAATCTGTGACTTTACATAATAAAGGGACCGCACACTGACAGTTTCTACCACATCGCACAGGGTGTAAGTTAATTTGATTTCTAGATTCCTAAAGAGACATTATCTGTAAGGAGCAGAAAAGTGAACTAGAAAAGGCTTTTGTACAAGACTTGAAGTCTTGTTATAAATCCTTAAAGGAATAATTTTGCTCCGAACCAATACTTTTTTCTTCCACACACAAAGGGAGCTGTTAGGAAGGATGTTCATGTTGTTTCCATATGTGACAGTGTAAATTACAAAAATGCCTCATAAAACTTGTATTATAGCACTGTTCACACTTGTGCACACTATATTCAAAAGTCAGCCTTTGTGTGAGAAACAGATCAAAATAAAGTCCCTGTTAACAGAAAATGTTAATTTAGCTGTGGATATGGTATTTTTTGAAATATGACAGTTGGTCACCATTAACTTTTATTGTATGGAAAACAGCAGTGTAAACATACTGCTAAACATCTGCTTTGTGTTCCACGAAGAAAGTCATTACATAGGCAACATGCGGATAAATAAATTATGGTCATTTTTGTGTACTATTCCTTTTACAACAGATGCATAATCCTTAAGACCCTAAGAACATTCTGTCTGCAACTACTGCAAAAAAACAAACAAAAGGTCTTACAATGCCAATAAATGGTACTTGCCAGCAGGCACTTGGTTAAGCACTTGTCATGATCACACAAAAAGGCGATTTAAAGTAAGTGTCATTTTTTGTGCTAATGGGATGTTACTGAATAAAGAGGGGCAGCTAAAAGTCTCTGGTGTTAGAGAGGCATTTTGTGAGAAACACAGCTGACAGCTTTGATGCACTTAAAAATAAATGTATCAACCTTGCAAACACTGGTTTCCATGACCTCAACCAATGCTCTGAAGAGCCCTGTAAGCTCGAACACTGTAATGGGTCATTGTCAGTTTTCCCATTTACACTAAGAGAATCAAACCAGCACAGAGCACAGAATTAACACTGCCATTACGGCTCAAATGGAAGGTCAATATGTGTCCAGAAGAGGGCGAAATGCAGTATCTCTTCACCTTTTCACAACATCAAAAGCTAATGGTGATTGATTCAAATCTTTTTGCTAGCAGATGGAATCTGGGAATTTCTCTGCATGTTTGCAGTTGATTTTGTAGGATAATTTGCTAAATGGATTTAAAAATGACCAAGCATATTGGTGGCAAATGTAGCAAAGATGATCAAGAAACAGGGGACAGGGAATTTTATGAATGACTGGCGTTCCAGTGGAAACTGCAGATTTTACGGTGGAATTCTGAGTGTATGATAGAGACCTGCGCGGCAGAATTCTGTCCTGCAAAAATATGTTACCTTCTCCCACCCGCAAAATTCATGTCCATGTCTTGTCCAATTCCCACCTGCAAAAGCCTGCATAAAAGTATAAAGTTTAATTTTTTCTGTACATCCATTTAATAGTTTAAGGTAATTTAAAATAAAATGGTTTGGGTGCAAAATGCATGCAAAATGTGCTCCCTTAAGGGGGGTGGGGGGGGGGGTGAAACACTCAGTTTCAGTCAATCTCATGTCAATCTTGAGTACCTATAGAGTAGTATTGCATCCTTCATATCTCCGAAAAGTCTTTAGTTTTATTATATTTATAAAAGAAATATAGGCTGTACCGAGTCTTTCCGGAAAAAAACGAGCGGCTGGAGGCGTATCGAGTGGGCGGAGCTAAAGAATGACGATCGCGAACAAAACGGTGACGTCCTCAAGCGTGGAGAAACCCATGGCTATCTCAGCTAATAGATATATAATCCAGAATCAGCATTTCCCCCCCTTTAATAATTTCAGTTCAGCAGGATCTCACAAATTTCTGTTATTAATGAAGCCTGCACTATGCACAATAAATCTTTCATCATGTCTACACATTTTCCTTGCTATAATCTCAGGATCTGCCAGCATGAAGAATTCAGCACTGCACAAAAACTCAATTTGATCTTGGATTAAATGCATATGATTGGCCATTGTGTTCAAGAAATCAACACATATGTCTGTGATTGGCTACAATGTAAACGCTGCAAAAACATATGGTTAACCCCAAGGGGTTCACAATGTTATGAATAGAAACTCTACCCATAATTGCGCCTAGGGCTGTGCAATATATCAAAATTATCGAAATATCGCAAATCGCAATATGCATGTCGCTATGGCACGCAATATCTGAATAATTTTAATAGGTACTTTAACATTGTGAAAATTTTACATTTTAGGTTGACGCATATTGCAGAGAATCCACAGGGCACATGACTGTTACTTATGTGATTTGTTTCACATTGAAAAAATTGCAAAAACAACTCCTTGCAGTCTCGCGCTGTCTGACACACCCACCGAAACATGCGTGGAAGTCGTCCACCCCTAGTTCAGGAGTCTTTGTTTACCTGGATGTTCTTGACATTAAGTTTTAGGTTGATATAACTATAAATTACTAATTCAAGCAAAGAGTTTTTGGTATTTAAATAGTTACATTACATTTTTTGTTTGCTTACACTGATGTTGAAACTGTATTGTCAGATGTGTGACAAATTTTTGTTGTAGCGATGCTTTCTTTTCCCAGAAAGAATGTACAACACAAATGGTATCATTCTCAGTTTTAAATAATTTTTTTAAGATATATTTTACATTTTACACACTTATAGTAATATCGTATCGCATATTGAATATCAGATTATTTAACAAAGTATTGCATATCGCATTTTTCTTATCGCACAGCCCTACTTGCGTCTGTAAATCGTTTTTTAACTTTGTTTTAGTTGTTCTTGTTGCTTTTGTGTGATAGATTAATAACAATTGATTTAATTTTAGATGTTTTATTTTGAGATATTCCTATTTTGCAGGAGTCCCGCAAATCGTTATATTCTCTCGCAACCCACATGCACATGAGTAGGCTACCTTGCCGCCCGCGCCTGCACTCAAATCTAGTCCCCATGCCGTACTCTCTTGCGTTGGTCCTGCGAGAGTGCCGGTCTCTGGTGTATGACTTAGTTTAGAATGCATTCTATCAGTTTATAGACTTAACTGAGTTTTCTGATCTCGAGGGCCCACCTCGACAATTTTATGCTATGTAGTAAGTAGAGGTTATAAGGGCAGCAAATGAAATCGTCTCAGACACAGAGATTGAAAAAATGGAGCCTGAATACATATTTTCAAACCAGAAAAAGAGTACTTTGTGAAAACAGGAATGTAAAGTGGAACGTCTCAGCGAGAGTTCCTCTGTGAAGTCTCGACAGGTGCTCAAGTGCTCATTGCTAGGATGAATAGATTGTTATGTCAAAACATATCAAAATGCAGAGAAAGCCAAAGGAGCGCTATTCATCGAGATAGACTTGCACGTAACCATCAAATTTTTCCAGAATGTATAGGTCTGATGACAAAGGGCTCGGCTACAGGAGGTGGAGAATTAATATTTAATTCTTTGGGTGAAATCCCAATCTCTCAAAAAGGTTCTTCGACTGAATTTTCCGTAACAGTTGCTCTTCAAAGAGACCCTGCGCCTCCCTCGTTTTACACAACCATGTAAAAATGGCGTGAGAGAGAAAGAGAGAAGGGAAAAAGGGTAGAAAATGGAAATGGCTTTCATTGTGGAGACTCTAGGGTGGATATATTCATGCACAGTGGTGATCTGCTTAGCACTGACAACAATGATACATCAAACGAATGGAATCAATTTGACTACAAAGCCGCTGTGGTTGGCACCTCACGGCTCGGGGAAATAAAAGTCAAAGCCGGGGAAGTAATGGCAGTTGGCGCATCAGCTTTGAGTAAAGCTGTGGTGGAATTTCATTTCATAGGTTGCAGAAGAGGCTGAGTGAAAGAGCCGCACCGAAGGTGAGTCCTAGCCCTCCTGCTGGAGGATTTGCTAGCCGCCTCTTCCACTTTTTTCCCTCTCAAAGGCAACGCTGGGCACTCAGGACCCCCAACAGGCTAAGCATGAAACTCAATCACTGTGCTGGCATGGGGGCCCTGACCTGCATCATGCTCACTAAAGAAGTTTATGGTCTAAAGACGGAGTTCACATGGTCAGAACAAAGGAGAAGAGAATGAAAGAGAGAGAGGATCAGCCTATAAAAGATTTTTAATATGGAGTCTATATTTGTGTGTGGAGGGAAACAGTGGTGCATTTATAAAGTATTAGGCTGCTACAAAAAAACAAAAAAAACAATCGCTGACAAAATGACAAAATGCTTTGATGAATGCTGATCTAGCTACTCCAAACACCACATAAAAAGCATAAAGTTTAAAGAAATAGTTACAAGCAAACAGAAGAGAGTAGCATCAGTTGATGTGAGCTGCCGGTATAAATAAATAATCCCTGGTTTTGATCATAAACGAATCCTCATTGTTTTTAAACAACTCTTACATGAACAAATAAGTGAAAAAGTGAACCCAAAAACATCGTAAGCCTAGGCAGATTGGTGTGACACCAATGGTCGTAACTCGACCATTAATCTTTTAAAAATTAATCTTTTAAATGAGCAAAACTTTTTTTAATCCCTTGTAAAGATCATGACTGATTTGAGTGATTTTACCTGAATTTAAAGATTAGAACATGAAGAACTGGTATTTGAGTGAAATAGTTCGTCTCGGGTTACATGTGTAATCCCAATTCCCTGCAAACGGAACGAGACACTGCGTTAGCAACTGAGGCAGCGTTGATTTCTCTATGTAAAGGGAATGTCTTGTGTTACATATGTAACCCTGGTTTCCTGAGAAAGGAATGACATGCTGTGTCAGTTGAGTTCCCTATGAAAGGGAACCGTAATTCATTTAGGTTGGCCAAAGTTGATATTTCACCCTAGAAATTGCTACTATACGGGTGAGTACTGCCCCACTATTGCCACTGCTCTGGATATTCACTGTTCTAAATCATAGTCTATCGTAAAGCTTGAGAGAGAGAGAGAGAGAGAGAGAGAGGGAGAGAGGGAGAGAGAGAGACAGAGAGAGAGAGAGAGAGAGAGAGAGAGAGAGAGAGAGAGAGAGAGAGAGAGAGAGAGAGAGAGAGAGAGAGAAAATGACCCATAGCTCAATGTTGTTGTATAGGTGTATTGATGTTTGTGTAGAAGCAAGAGCATATAAGTGTGCATGCACATGGATTTGTCAATAATAGATGACAAGTACCATAGCATTGTCTTCAGGACCTTAAAATGGCATCTTACTTAAACACTTATGCTATAATCCAGGAAAGCAATTCTCAACAAACATCACAAGAACAACAGAAAACTCTGCCAAGCAGACAAGTGCAGAATGCAGACAAATCACAAACCTCAATTTTTTAGTGTTAAACGATTCTGTAGGAAAGTTATTAGGAGGATTCACATATAAAATAATCATTACACCAAAAGGCTAAAAAGTGGAAGTGATGGGAATCTAAGTGTGTAGGTTAGAATAAAAAGCGAATTAAACATGTTTAACCCCTCCTGCTCGAACCGCCGGCTCCAAGTGGCACTTGAAGCCGCGTCCGCTGGCATGAAAGTCGGGCACTCTTTAGAATAAAGGAGAATAAAGGCTGCGTCTCTTAAGATCAGACGAGTGAGGTTTACTCACACAGCATCTACGATTTGGTCTCCATTACACTCCCCTCCCTAAACTTCACTCCCATCCGGGTCACGGCACCAACGTAACCTCTCCTGTATGAACCACCTGCTCTAAGCGGGACTCGAACCTGGGTCCGTCTGCATGAGAGTTGGACACTCTAACAAGCAGGCTAACGTCTCAGCTGCAACCTCTATTATCAGTCGCTAGACCTAGTTTACTCACACAGCAACTACGAGCTGGCCTCTGTTACACATTAATATTTATTCTGCAGCCACTGAGGAGACAGATGAATTATCTAATTGTGGTATAGAACTGAAAAGTTGCACAGTAAGATACAAAGTGGTTAAGAGATACATTTGGGTTTGCTTTAATTGTACATCAAGTTCAAAAAGTGCTAACTGGGATGATACAATATTAAAATTATGATAGACTGATCATTTATTTCAAATTATGTCCAGAAAACGGTAAGTAATATATAAATAATTTAATGAACCTAAACAGAATCTGCTTTGTGACATCATAATGTGAATCTAGTTCAGGTGGAAGAGACTTTTGACCCAACATAATTATATAATTTGTAAAAAGTAAGTTCACTCTTCTTAATAAATATTGAAATTATTCACAAACTTTTGTACATTAATTATTTGTTTCACACTGCAGATGTATGTCTATATTGGTTGTCATAGGAATGCCACTTAACATGCATGCTGTCATTTAAAGTAGGCTAGTTAGTAGCAATAACATTTTGCAGGTTCACAGTATCCAAATTTAAACACATTTTCCAGTTTACTTTCTATACCGAATTCTAGTTGACCTTTTTTGTCGCCACCACTCGCTGTTAAAAAATAAAATAAAAATAAATAAATAAATAAAAATTCACTAATAATAAAAAAACAACAAACCTGCTTCATATTATTACTTAATATTACCTGTTTAACGACTAATTTCCTTAAAAAAAATTAATTTAGTAAACCTTGCCATATAATCCTGTAAATAAAACAAAAATCTTTAATGTCATTCACAGTATATTTAGATACTGTGAGATAAATTCAATTCAAGGATATCCTAATCCTACAGATGATGGCAATATATGCATTTAATTAGGCATAATAATCATATAACTATTTACGATATTACATATTTGATTGATGTTAGTATATTACTGATCTTAAATCTTAATGTTACATCTTTTTAATAAACAGCTGCTTAAATGTATTTACCACATCTTTGTGAATCTTTGCTAAAACGAAGTGTCATTATGTTAATGTGTTTAGATGGGTGTAAACATGTTAACTTGACGCCCCCTCTCCAAACTAATGGTGCCCTAGGCAACTGCATAGTTTGCCTATGCCTCGAAAAGGCCTTGCTTGAAATTATGGACGAGCAGCGTCTAATGCAAAATGCCACTGACAAGTGGCAGAAAAAGCCCATCCTTGACTGTCTGCGACATACAATCTCATGAACCTTGAGGGAGTGTTGTAATATTCATTGCACTCTGCAAGTTGACTTGCTAGGTGTTGCTTCCACAGGAACGCAAGAGGTTTAAGAAGAATGTGAAGCTGTTGGACCGGATGGAAGCTGAGGAAAATGGCTGCCCTTGGGTGAGACATCCAGCTGGGAACATCATTTAAATCCATTAGCCAGATATCATCAGACTTACCCACTCACTTAGTAGCTACGTTATCACCACAGCAGACATGAAGTGGAATGGGAAGCACAGAGTGAAATGGATGCCCGAGACGGCGGTACTTCACACTGAATTACCTGAACCAAGTCTGAGTAGATGGGCTGCTCACAAAGCCTCCTCACCAAGCAGTGTCACGTATCCCAGGCTCAACTTTGAAGTACAAATAATCGTATATGTGCTAGAGCTGGGTTTTAGAGAGTTCTGCTCAGAAAAAAAAGAAAGAAAAAGAAACAAACAGGTCTTTCCTGTAGCTCAACGAGTAGAGCATGGCGCTAGCAACGCCAAGGTCATGGGTTCGATTCCCAGGGAAAGCAAGACTTGACAAAAATGTAAAATGTGTACCTTGAATACAATGTAAGTCGCTTTGGATAAAAGCGTCTGCCAAATGCATAAATGTAAATGTAAATGTAAACAAACAAAAAACCTCACAGTAAAGAGTCAACCAAGTGCTGAGACATACTGATTGATAACCTAGATTAACGAATGCTGGCTAAACTACGTAAAGAAATCATGAAACTTTTGAAGAACGGTGTCTGCTGGTGTTTCTGTGCAGGTACATTTCTTTCTCAACAGCCTCATTGATTAATACAAAAAAACTGAAGTCATTCAGCACACATCTGCTGCCTCATGGGAATAGTAGCATATACGACCCTGGAAAACACAATAACCAAAAACACGGCCATATGAGGAATCATTTTCATTACGCTACAGTGATGGATCAGAGCAGTCATTATTGCCACTAATTCATGCTCTGCATAAGCCAATATAATTAAGTGTGTGAAAATGCAATCACATGGGATCTGTGTAAGGGCTAAGCACACATGCACAAGGCATGCTAATGTCTGCATACTCACGAGAGTCACACTAACACTCTGGGTTCTTACACAGCACTTTGTTAGATTTAACTTGATTAACTTCCTTGCCATATGTTTCCTATTATTTTTTCGTCATTAAGCTCCATCGCTATCCTTCCAGTCATGAAACATGATATCATTCGGTTCTTCCAGAATGTGGGATGAATCCAAATGTTCTGAGTTCTAATTTCTGACTGATGAACTTCCCATCGCTCATATGCTGTGCGGACAAGACGTCAATCCGTAATTGGAAGCTCTCAAGCGTAACATATTCAGACTAATTAAAAGAACCAGAGCTATACACACCATACTGCACAGACTCTAAACAGGTTGTCCCTGATAAAATTCATTACAAGGGTCATATACGCATACAAACACACAGACTCCAAGGATCCTACATTGATTTTATTACTTATGTTGGTTGTTTAGGAACCACTGGTCTGGCCACTGTTTGCAGTCTCAAGAAAACTAGCCGTGTCAATGTTCCCAATTATATCTCTAAAAAATATTTACATGAAAGGGTGTTCCTGAAGGCTATGCAAAAACATCCATTCAGTGACTACAGTAGCTCAATACAAGGGTCAGGGTTTGACTAATTAGCATGGACCTGGATGGTAAATACTGAACAACACTATGTGAAATCTTTCTCCAGTGACAGCCATTTAAATGTGGCCACATATTTTAACTATATTCAGCAAGGTTGAATTAAATTGATCAAACATGACAGTAAAGACCATTACAAAGTTAAAAAAAAAAGAAAAAAAAAAGATTTTTCTCTCAAATAAATTCTGTTCTTTTGAAAATTCATTTAAGAACCCTGAAAAAAGTATCACAGTTTTTTCCACAAAAATTAAGCAATACTGTTTTCAACATTGATGATAATAATGTTGATAAGTACTTGAGCTCCAAATCAGCATATTCAAATGATTTCTGAAGTATAATTTGATACTGTAGAAAATTCAGCCTTGACATTACAAGAATAATTTCTTTTAACATTTTAAAATATATTAAAATAATAATAAAAAACAGTTAATTTAAATTGTAACAATATTACTGTTTGATCAAATAAATGCCGCTTTGGTGAGCATAAAGGGCCAATTTTAAAAGGTACTTAACACACAGTTTCTGCCAATCTCATGTTAATACTGAGTACCTATAGAGTACTATTGGATCCTTCATATGGCCAAAGAGGTTTTAGTTTTATCATATTTATAGAAAACCAGATACGCTTCGTGGAAGTTCGTGGAAGCCTGCAGTGGGTGCGGCTAAAGAGTCACGAGCACACACAATACATTGTCGCATTATCCCTGTATAACCTTAAATTCACTATACGTTCGTATTGCTTACATTATATGCACTTATGCACCGATTGCTCAAAAAACACAGAAGTTTAATTCACAGTTTTACTCACCGCCTGCGGTTTCGTCTGAGACCGGGAACAAACAAACACACTTGTACATTCAATATTTTTTTAAACATTATCCTCAACATTATTTATGCATTTGCAATTTACCAAATCAGATGCATCTTCTGTATCACCTCTTTAATGCAAAGATGAATTTTGTTGTTAATGACTTAAGTAATTTATAATAAGTTATAAGTCATTTCTCAGGTGGTAATGTGGAAATCTCTATGAATTTAACGAGTGCTGGTCTTGGTCTTGCCTCGGTCTTGGTAATGTCTTGGTCTCAAAACACATTGGTCTTGGTCTCGACTTGTTTCTCTCAGATTAGGTGGTCTTGACTACAACACTAGCATTAGACCCCACCTTACACACACGCCCAACAAAACAACAAACAAGACCCAAACTTTTGAACAGTACTGTATAATATAAAAATCTATTTTAATATTTAATAGATTGTTGCTTACAGGACAAGATCAAGTTAAAATTCCTTAAACTCATAAAAAATTTGACTTCAGCATTTTATTGTACTAGATCCACTAGCTGTTTTTGAATGCAAAATCATGTGTGAATACCTTACTCCTTTTGCACTCCCTGCTCTCTGTAAATGTGGTTTGCCATGTTGCCTGTTAGAAGGTAAAATATCTTATTATGGAATTTGTACAGGTCGAGGTACGTTTAATTGGATTATTTACCAAATCAAAAAAATCACAACATTAATGTGTGTAAAGCCAACATTAAAGGGGTACTTCAGCGCTCGGAAGATGAATCTGTATTTAAACTGGGGCATTAATGTAGTAGAAATGTGAAATTATTTTTTTATTTGGTGCTTTCTAGACTGAAAAAGGACAAAAAAAATGCATTTTCGTCTCATGGGGATGAAAGACAACAATTCCCAGAATGCTTCGCTGCCCTCACGAGGCCACTCCCAAAGCCACCGCTACTGGATCACTGAATTACTTTCACTTTCCCACCGCGACCGCATTAGTAGTGGGAAGTTCGGATCATTTTACTGACTCGGATCTTTGAGTCTCGTTCAGCAAAATGAACGAATCTTTTTTCGAGTCATTTCGAGTCATTTCGTTCATTTCACCAAAATGACATGTTAAATAGCCCAACACATCTAGTACTTATGAAAATGTTGATTACATTTTAAAACTACATACAAATAAACTATAGGGTACAGCAACCAAAGCCAAATTATAAGAAACTGAAATGTTTAATTAATTGATTAGTTGTTGGGTCAGGGCAGGCTATTGCAGTTTCTCTGTTAGTTCACCTCACCTCCTGATCCAAAACATTCTTTCTCTTGCAACTTCATATTTATCACGTTTGTTTTCCGCCTCTCGTGTCTTCGAGCTCCTCGAGACGTTAGCTGTCGACTCGTCTGTGTCTGACACTGATCAGATCTGGGGGCTGGGCCGCCCGGACCGTGCGTGACACAGGTCCGGAAACAAAAATGATTAGTTCTTACGAGTCTTTCGGGTTTGAGTCTTTCGTTCTTCCTGTTAGTCCCATAGAGTCTATGCTTTCAATAACGGAAACAGAAAAGATTAGTTCTTTTTGATCGAGTCTCGGGTTTGAGTCGTTCGTTCTTTTGTCACGTGACTTGTCACCGTATAGAACACAAGTTCACAACCTTTTTAGTAAAAAGCACGTAGTTATTTATTTTATTTTTTATATTATTCTCAGTTAATATCAGACATATACAAATATGGGAAAAGCACAATCATTTGAATATACTCCAGGGTTTCTACTGATACAAAGCCATATGCTAATCGCTGAAGTAACCCTTTAAATACTGACTGGCTGTGATTGCTAAAACATTAACATCGCAAAACTTTCTTTTTCTTTTACACACACACACACACACACACACACACACACACACACACACACACACACACACACACACACACACACACACACACACACACACACACACACACACACACACACACACACACACACACACACATATATACATAATGCCACCTATATATAAAAAATATATTGTTTGAATTGTAAGCTAAATGCTTCCAAATGCCATACAAGACACTTACACTATCACTTTGTCTCGAGGTGTGACCTTCCTTGATTCATCAGCAGTTGGGGAAAAAAAGTATCTCACATTTAGTGAGACTGTTTCTGGCTTGATTAATGTACTCATGCAAAGTCAAATGTAATTTCAGGATGTGTCTTTTTACATATGCAGATTTCTGCAGCACAGCCACACTGCAACACTGCATTCATAAGTTCATTAGGAATGTGTACATAGCAGTAACACAGCTTGTACAATTTAACCCAAATTGATGGATTGTTCTCAGGGTATGCTAATAGTGGCCAGAGGCATTGTTATGGAACGCAACACCCGTGCTTACGGGGCTGGAGGGTGTGTTCCTTTTTTCTCCCCTGAGAGGAAACAGACAGTCAATAGAGGATCCAGGATGAGCCACAGCACCTCCAGCATAGAGAAAAAGACATACTACAGTGTGCATGTTTTATTACAGGAAATTAGCTCAGGCTGGCGATGAGGAGCACACAAGGCCATGTTTATTTTAAGAGCTGCTCAGAACAGAACATCAAAAAACTTTCCCATATTTCATTGCAAACATCATTACTATAATAGCACACAATGTCTTTTTTCAAGCCACCCTTAAATCAGAATATGCATGTGTGTGGAGATATTTGCATAAATGTACACCCACGACTTTGCCTTTGAGACTTCGTGTCCTCCCCATTTTAAGTGAAGAGCCCCGCTCTCATTTACACAAATCCACCAGCACTGACATTCGATCAATGACAGGGCTTATGGTACAAGGCCACAGGACAGTAAATTAGGTTTAAATCAAACAGCCTAAAGTGCAATTCAGGCCAAATCACAACTTCTCCGTCCTGCAGATGAAAGAATTTTAATCACTAGTTGGAACGCCTGTAAAAAATTTAACTGTCAGAGCAATATCCTGAGAAGACATGTTTGATTGAAACGCAGCCAATTCTCAGCAATCACGAGCACATAATCTCCAAAGCACAGCATTAGGGCAGCAACAAAATATAGGCAAAAAGTCACAAGATACCATGGCTGTGATTGGTTGAGTGCAGGATAATGCCTGTGTTGGAAACCAATCTGTACATATGCATTAAACAAGGGGTTATATAATACTGAAAGAAAACTGAAACGGTCAAAACGGACGGCCTAATTTCAGAGCGAACAACTCAACCACTAAGAAGTTAACACTTTTGGTTCCATCCAAATCTGAACTAGAAATGACATGAAATCATCAATAACATTTAATGAATAATTATTGGTAACACTTTAGAATAATGTTCCGTCATTAATGAACAACTACACAGGAACAAATGATTAATGCAATATTAACAATCTAACTAATATTTACACTGGTAATGAATCAAAAATGACCAAATCCTTCAGAAGGAATTATATTATTTGGAACAGTATTCTAAAATGAAAAGCACGATAACTATTCTTAGTCATTGTGAGAGGTTTTTGCAAGGTATTGGATAGCATTTCCTTCTGGAGGATTTTGTAACACTTAAGTCATTACTTTTGGGTTACCATGAAGGATGTAGTAAGACTTGAGGCACTGCTATCCAAACCCTTAACCAACCTCAAAAGCTTACAATGAATTCAGTAATTACCAGAGAGTTGTCATGCTTTACACATAAGAATACTATTGCAAAAATGTTTTTATTCTTTCTGAAGAAAATGTTGTAATACTTGTGTCATTACTAGTGAATTACCATGAGTTACCAGTTACTTTAGAATGAATTATGCATTATGTAATATTGTGAATATATACATTAATTATAAACCTGTATAAAGTAGTTCTTAGTCCTCTGTGTTATGAAAAAAATATTAGTTACTGATTAGATAACTACCTCATTCAACTGAGCGCTATTATTTACTAATTAATTAATCAGAGTTTCAAGTTAATAGCAGTTACTAGAATGTTAATAATGCATTACTCATTTGTTCCTGTATAGTTATTCATAAATAACCTAACAGTATTCTCAAGTGTTACCTTACTGTTTATTACTACATTATCATTAGAGCTGTGCATCATCCACAACTAAATCCAGTTCCTCAATGACTAAATATGAACTGAGGTTAGGATCGGATATTCAAAGAAGCTAGCTTTTATTAAATAGCATGTTAACTTCTAATATTTCTGATACTCATATGATAGACATATGTTCATAGTCTCAAGTGTGAGATAAATTATGTTTCTTAAAGGGTTAGTTCACCCAAAAAAAGAAAATTCTGTCATTAATTACTTACCCTAATGTCATTTGACACCCGTAAGACCTCCGTTCATCTTCAGAACACAAATGAAGATATTTTTGTTGAAATCCGATGGCTCAGTCATTTCCTCTCTCAAGACCCATAAAAGGTATTAAATAAGTCATTAAAAGTCCATCTCACTACAGTGGTTCTACAATAATTTTATGAAATGACAAGAATAGCTTTGTGCGCAAAAAAATCCTAAATAATGACTTACTGTATATAATGATGGGCCGATTTCAAAACAAAGCTTCGAACTGTAATGAATTAGTGTATTGATTCATGATTCGGATCGCATGTCAAACCGCCAAACTGCTGAAATCTCTTGACTTTGGCGATCCGAATCATGAAACAATACACTGATTCATAACGGTTCGAAGCTTTGTTGTTATTTTGTTTTTGTTTGTTTTTTGCTTACAAAAACTATTCTCGCTGCTTCATTAAATTATTGTATAATCACTATAGTGAGATGGACTTTGTAACGTTGTCTTTAATGCCTTTTATGGGTCTTGAGAGAGGAAATGACATATCCTTTCTGAGCCAGCGGATATCAACACACATCTTAATTTGTGTTCAGAAGATGAACGGAGGTCTTACGGGTGTCGAACGAAATGAGGGTAAGAAATTAAGGACAGAATTTTAATTTTGGGGTGAACTAACGCGTTAAGCTTTTCAACTCACTGAAAATCTGTGAAAGTGAGTATTTACACAGACCTGGGGGTAGGGTTCTCATGTAGGGGAAATCGCCTATATATTTCAGAAGATCAACACAAGTCACTGGTCAAAGCAAAATTTAATTCATCTTCAGGCGACATGATATTTTTCATCTCTGAACATTCCGACATGCACACAACAAACTAATTACCAATATGTACTTACACATTAATTCTCTGTAATCTGGCTCCTTCCCTTGCCTTCTGTAATCATCCTTGCGTTATTTATACCCATACCTACATGCACACTAATTCTGAGATGACAAGCACTCATCCTCGATAAAAAAGGGGATTTGTAAAGCATGGCAACATGCGTGCAATCATTGGATGGATTTAAAGCATCGATCACACGTTATTTAATTTGTGTGAGTGGCTTATGAATCTTAAATGCCTTGCTTGGCCTTGAGCAGTTATGTAATCATAAACGAGCCATAACGGTTGCCGGGCACAAGGCTTTGGAATAAATTAAAAATGGAGGAGAAATGTATTTACAGACTCTGTCATCATTAATGAAAAACAGAAAATGGCCCTCCCACCCCTTAACATAATGGAACGGCCTAAATCGCTTACTGTGATTTATATCGTCTCCTCTCCCCCACCCCCAACTTCCACAAACCCTAATCGATACGGGGGATAACGCAGATCTCAACAGTACCCTCTCCTTCTCTCCACAGGCCACATCTGAAATCTCTTTTCCATCCTTGTTCCTAAACCAACTCTCTCACTCCAGAGCCTCTGCCCCTCTCTAGCTTTATCGGGCATAGAAACACCAGGGTTGGTAGCAGCTCTGCCAGCCGAGAGCCTGGAGACAGTAAAGAGGGTTGTCAGTGAGGCTAGGCTGGCCTCATGTGATAAGACGTAGTGTACAAATCCAGGGTGGCAATTTAATCCGAACCATCCTGCAGCACTTCATATCAGTAACACCAACTACTGTAGTAGTGCCACGGTCTCTGTATTCTATCATAAACACAGATACACAGCAAAACCCCATTGGGAGAAAAATAAGCCCTTCTGTTCTTAAAGGGCATTCAACTTATGACAACTCCGAGAACTTGGGGCTGCAGGAATTCAATGTCAACAGTGATCATCCTTCTCTAATAAAGGACTTTTACATCAGAGTGAAACAATAAAAACACACAGTGGCAATCTGGAAAGTAAAGAATCAGTGAGATGGAACCATATTTTAGTGGGGATATGGAGCCATATTTTAGTGGTATACACATATAGATATGTCAAGCTTTGGCGCTCATATGAAAGATGTAGGTTTGCATCTAGTCCAAAACAATTGGTCAAGGCTTGTCTGGTGATGTTGTAACTACACTAACTTGGCTGCCAAAAGCATCTTTATTGACATCTACATCGACAGCCATTCAACCAAAAAATTAACAAAAATGCTTTTAACAAAAATCTAAATTTTTTGCTTGTAACAAAATAATAATATTTATTGTATATGTACTGAATCAATCAAAGAATCAAGTTTTTACAAAAACCTTTAGCAGTATAATAGTTTTTTACTTCAATAATAATATTTCTTAAACCCTAAACCAGTATATTAGAATGATTTCTTAAGTGTCACGTGACACTGCTTTAATAAAGTAATGATGCTGAAAATTCATCTTTGCTATCACAGTGAGAAATTATTTTATATTACTGTTTTTACGTAGCCTGGATGCCAGCCAAACTCAGCCCCACCCACAACATTTTTAGGTCAGCAAGTTCGGTCTGGACTCGATCCGTAGAGGAGTTATTATGCCCGAACAGAAACTGTTCGGACCAATCTCATTGTCAGGGTGATATGATTGACAGATTATCACCAGAATAATCAGTAATCAGCCACGTCATCAAAGAGCGCTTGGGTTGAAGAACTGAGATGTGTAGATTCCGCCATCGTGTCTGTTATAGAAGATATCGACAGCGCATACATTTAAAAAGAGGAACGAAGGACCAAGGTATCAAGGTATTTGTCGATGGGAAAGATGTTTTGCCGTAGAGGTCTTCACGGAGCACCCGAGACCTGTGGACCCGGGACCCGTACGGGTTCGGGTCTATATTTTAAATGGTCAGCCGGGTCCAGTTCGCGTCCCAATCTACCAAATCGAACGGACTCAGAAAACACCTGGCCGTGATCAGAGTCAGCATGGCTTGTGTGTTTTGTGTAATGTGCAAATTGTAAAATTAGGATAAGAAAAGTTTGAGGTGGGAAATAAGGTTTAGAAAAATTTAAAAACACGAGCTCTCTCTCTCTTTCGCTCGCGCTCTCTCAGCCGCTTAGAAAGCGGGCAGATTAAATGCAAGCGCACAGTAATAATGTACTCAACAATTATTTAAAATTAGCAACAAAATCTCAGGTGAACTATAATAAATGTTTTCTGTGATGCTCAAATTGCGTAAAAAAGCTCATATTTCAGGTTGTTCCAGCTAACGTGCGAGTGCAGTCTCAAGCGCGTGTCATGTTTCTATGGCAACATGAGCTTCCGCAGTGACTGTAATGACTTTAAAAATAATATGAATGAACCGTCTTGTTTAATCTTAAAGTTTTGGTGGTCAGTCTCGGCTCACAAAGATGATAGTAAAAAAATAATGCTGACGACAGCAGCCATGGCACCCAACGAGCAATCATTAGTCCAAAAGGGCAAGTTAACTCGAGTCGAAATGCAAATCTGCAAAGATGCATAAATCCGTCACCGTGGCATAAAGTGGACTTTTACAGCTGAAATGATGAGAGAATTAATCATGCTTGGAACAACAAGAGAGGAATATTTGTTAAGAGCAGTTAATTGTGGAATATGAGACAATTGGGTCCAGTCGGGTCTGTGTCTTCCCGCCGGGTTCGGTTCCAGCTTTCAAATAATATTTTACATTTTGTTTACACTCATCTATTAACGTTAGTTCCAGGCAGCATGTGTGCAGTTGAGTTCTGTGGACAGCTATGCGTCGCTCAACATACGACACTTACTCTTTAGCTCTGATTGGTTGTAGGTCTTGTAGGCCCCCATAATCAAAGCCCAATGAGCAGTATCAGACTCATATTCTGACTAGAATTGAGTATGACCATGTCAGGCTAGTTTTTACGCCCCAAACTTTTGAATCTTAGTGTATAAAAATGCATGTAAGTTTTGAGTTCTGAAAGTTTGCTTTCAGTATGAAAGTCAGTATGTTTTCATAGTAGCTTGATGACGTCTTGAAGTAAAAAGATCAATAATGTTGTGATTCAACATGATATGACCTCTTTAAAACACCTCATACATTAAGTAACACCCAGAACTGTGCTGGGAAATGTTGAGAGCTGTCTATAAGAGCTAGAAGTTTCCCTAAAATATTACAACTGTCAAGAATCCTGAAAAACACATGTCTGTGTCATCAGGGATGTCAAACTGTGTGTAAACTTCACCAAAAATGTACGTTTTTTTGGTCCTGTATCAAAGACATAGTATCAAAAATGTAGTAGTGGTGATTTTGATTTATTCATGTGACTTAAATCGTTTGATTCCATTCACAGATTCACAGTCAGTAACATTGTCTAAAGGTTACATCTAAACTAAACTTCTTCTAAACTATACGTCTTCTGACTATATCCCTTAAAGAGTTTTGCTCAAATAGCTTTCTGCAGGTATTATACACATCTCTCTAGCTTTAAAAGCTAGTGCACAAGAATGACTTGCTAGATTATTCAAAAAAAAAAAAAAAAAAAAAAAAAAAAAAACTAATTAGTTTCCCACCAAAACACTTTTATATCAGAAACACTTTATACTTGTCCTTGTTGCCCTTTATGTGACTGGGTTTCTGACAGCACAATGAGAAAGTTTGTTACAAGCAGATACTAACAAAGCTCAATAGTGCACTGACCTGTGGGTTGATGCTTCTGACAAAGAGCTTGCAAACTAAGTGCATGTGTGTGCGTGCACGCGTGAGGAGAGAGGAACTTAACTAGTGTCCTTGGCACATTAATGAGGTAGAAAGACAGAGGGCGAGAGGAGAGGTCAAGTCAGGGTCAACTCTGGATCAGCAGTCCGATTAAGTGGTCAGCGACACTGCTTTAATGAAATCAACCAGAGAAGAGGCCAGCTGCAACTGGAGGAGCTGCTTTAGAAATCACTGCACAGCCTTATATTTATTCAGAAACGGTTTAGTGTGATTGGCTTTGTATGAAGAAGTCTGATTCTTTCATTAAAATACCCTTGCCTTGTGAATGGCTGATGGGTGCGTGTTTGTTCCTGCATACGTTTTTCTTTCACTGTCCCTCATCACGAATTCACCGGGTTCGAGATTTCTTATCTAAACAGAGGCAGGCGTCTGACAGATGGATGCTGACAAGCATGTTTCGAATTTAAATCCAACACCTCTCGGGAAAGGGTGTAGTTTGCATTCAAGCCAAACTATGTCTGATGTCCTTAAGGTGTTGAACATCTTCTCCGTGAGTGAAGTGCATGGGCAATCAATTGCATTTGGCTTTTGCAAGGAGTGAAAGCAAGTTGTTTAAAAAAAAAAAAATAGAAGACGCAGATGAAGACAAAGACGAAGATTACAATAAAGAAGAAGAAAGGGATAATATCTCTACCCAAAATGTCAGGGTTTGGATGGTTAAAGTGCCCATATTATGCTTTATCAAATATTACCTTTCATGCGATGTGTAATGTAGCTGTCTGTAAATGTAAACGATCTGCAAAGTTGTGAAGTTGAAGGTGCACAATTTATTTAAAAACAGTCTCTGCATACATAATATACACATATTAAGCAACACTAAATCATATGATTTCTGAACAATCATGACACTAAATATATATACAGTATATATATTAAAATTGGATTAATATTTCCAAAAAACTGGTTTTGCTAGAAACGCAGCCTTGGTAAGCATTAGAGACTTCTTCATTAACATTAAAAAAAAATTATACCAACCATAAACTTTTAAACAGTACTGTATATATAAATAATCTAATTGATCTCATTGTCATCAATTATGATGTATAGGCTTTTACCATCTTTATAAAAAAAAAAAAACAAGAAACGAACAAACACAGAGAAATTATTAAAAGTCATGCAGGAACAGACATTAAAACATGCCTGACCTGTCAAACATGCTCTGATTGGTGTGTAGCGCATCCGACAAAGAAAGACAAAGAGTAAGAATGGGGAGCGTCAGTCTGTTCACCTGAGACTCCACCTCTCTATCGATCCAGCTACAGGCTGAGAGAAGAAAGGACAAACTCAAAACAAAAGACAAGATGGCTCAATCTAATCCCCGCTGTGGCACTCCAATGAAAAGAATAAATAAGTTGATGAAAGAGTATCGTGTTCGTTTTTATGCTGGGAATCATCGTCTGCTCTCTGCGCCACTGACGGTATGGGGGATTATAGCCTGCCCCATTGAGCAGAGTCCCAACCCCAGGATTAGACGTCTTGCTGTGCCGCTTCAAGCACCTCAATAAGTTGGATTCCCACTGCTAAATCAATACCAGCACAAAACAGCAAGCAACATGGCCAGACACAGCACTCAAGGCCCAATTACAGCCTCTTTACCCATTGAAACATGAGCCAGCAAACTGAACTTCTGGACCAAAAACAAGGCACTTTGGGTTAAGAAACGAAATTCGACACATTCTTCACTAGCCTCTTATAAAGACATTTTGTTGAGTTTTGCCACATCGTTCTAGTAGGGTGAGTAGAGCTTGTTACTTTAGGGATGAGCCAGGGCTGTGGATTCCACATAAGGAATTCACTAGAAGCACATCTGCTCCTTCCAGGAGTAACTGATCCTCTCATTTCACACACCGTTTGAGAGGAATATGAAAAAGAAAAATATCCTCCGCAGTCAAGCTGGTTGAGAGAGACAGAAGATGTGTGTGTGTGTGAGAGAGAGAGAGAGAGAGAGAGAGAGAGAGAGAGAGAGAGAGAGAGAGAGAAGAGAGAGAGAGAGAGAGAGAGAGAGAGAGAGAGAGAGAGAGAGAGAGAGAGAGAGAGAGAGAGAGAGAGAGAGAGAGAGAGAGAGAGAGAGAGAGTACAATCCTCATATCCTGTTTAGGGTCTGAATCTGATGAAAAAACTGTTTAAAGCAGATGGTTTGCTATAGTTAATTTAAGCCGGTCTCCCGGTATGGGCAATAGCTAAAAAAAAGCTAAAAACAACAACAACAACAACAAAAGTTTATCCTTTTAGGGCTTCTGTAAAAACATGCCAGCGCAAAATGGCGACTTCACTGTAAGGGGACCCGCGGTGTATGTAGTTTGTAGATAGAATCATAGAGCTCATTCTAAGGTAAAAAACGTAACGGTTCATCATGTAAGATCTGAAGAAATGTGTTACATGCTTTATGTTTGCCATTTAAAAAAAAATCAGGCATAACATCACGGCACCTGTTAGTGGATGGGATATATTAGGCAGCACAGTGAACATTTTGTCATCAAAGTTGATGTGTAAGAAGCAGTAAAAATGGGTAAGTGTAAGGATTTGAGCAAGTTTGACAAGGGCCATATATGTATTTGGGGTCAAAGCATCTCCAAAACTGCAGCTCTTGTGGGGTGTTCCCGGTCAGTATCTATCAAAAGTTGTCCAAGGAAGGAACAGTGGTGAACTGGAGACAGGGTCATGGGTGGCCAAGGCTCATTGATGCACGTGGGGAGTGAAGGCTGGCTCGTTTGGTCCGATCAAACAGACAAGCTACTGTAGCTCAAATTGCTCAAGTTGCTGGTTCTGATAAAGATGTCAGAATACCCAGTGCATCTCAGTTTGTGTGAATGGGGCTGCATAGCTGCACACTAGTCAGGGTGCCCATGCTGACCCCTGTCCACCACCAAAAGCACCTACACTGGGCACAGCAATGGAAGAAGGTGGCCTGATGAATCATGTTTTCTTTCACAATAATGTGGATGGCCGGGTATGTGTGCATCACATAGGCAACAGGATGCACTATGGAAAGAAGGAGGATGCAGTGTGATGCTTTGGGCAATGTTCTGCTGGATCACCTGGTTCCTGGATGGAACCAAAGTGGATGTTACTTTGACACATACCAACTACCTAAGCATTGTTGCAGACCATGTACACCCTTTCATGGAAACGGTATTCCCTGGTGGCGGTGGCCTCTTTCAGCAGGATAATGCACGCCACAAAGTAAAATGATTCAGGAATGTTTTGAGGAGCACAACAACGGGTTTAAGGTGTTGACTTGGCCGCCAAATTCCCCAGATCTCAATCCAATCAAGCATCTGTGGGATGTGCTGAACAAACAAAGCTGATCCATAGAGTTCCCCACCTCACAACTTTGTAGGACTTAAATGATTTGCTGCTAACATCAGCCAGATACGCAGCACACCTTCAGGGGTCTAGTGGAGTCGATGCCTCATGTTATTAAAACAGGACCAAAAAAAATCTGTCTAATCGTTACAGCACGAATACAATGATAGGATGTCCTACCTGCCTGTCAATATATGCATTTCTATACCGCTGTCATCAGAGTGTTTTCATGTGAAGACGATCACCAAGTGCCATTAAACAAAGAGCAGCCACCTTTTACAGTTCCTCGTGGACCAAAACAACAAGCTTATGCTGTGTCCATGCCATGTTCGTAACCATAAATACGATGGCAACCCATCATCATAAAATACTTTATGTCTCAAAGCACATAACATTACAAAAATACTAAATTTAAACAACTTACAGTGCTCAGACTTATGTTTTGAAGGAGGTGCAACAAAAGGGAGGCTGGGATCTAATGCTTTTAAAGCTAGCTTGCTATTGCTAGCCTCTATGAAATTGCATACCCTACCTTTAATTTTTGAAGTAAATGTTCAATAATATCTGCATACTGATTATAGATTAAGTCTAAAGCATATACAAAAAAATGTTGATTTCAAAATAACTGATATTATTTTTACACATGCAGCACCCCTAATGTAAAAAAACAGGATGAGGCTTAAAGCAAGTCTGTAGCCATAAAAGCTCAGATCTATTGTTTATCTGGGTTTATTTGACAATGTACATATTCAAACGGTGCAGTGCTGTGTGTGGACTTACTATATTCCCTGAAGAAACTGAAATCCTTTCTTTCTTCTGCTTCTTCTTAATCATCTCCAGCTTCAGACAACTATCAGCTTTATATCTTTATCTGTGCGACACTCCAGTATAATTGCTCTCATATGAGTCATCAGAGGCTCTGGAAGTTTGTCATGCCATGTAATATACCACAAGTGCATTCAAATGCAAAATGGCTAATTTTTTCATTTATCCTGCAGTGCTTTAATTAAAACCCCTTTAATAAAAAAAAAAAAACTGGTTTACAACAGCTTCAGTTATCACCTACACAGTGACTGATTGCAAATTCTTACAAATTGACTAAATCTTAACATGGTTTAATTGTAACTTCCATTCCTGAAAAAACTTTTTCAAAACTATTGGGGTTTGTCGTAAGTTGCACATGGATTTCCTGTCCAACATAATTACCACATATGTTTATCTATCAGTCGTCAACCTCAAATATGGCTTATCATTTGAAACATCTAGCCTAACATTAGTCACTAGCATAACCGCTCTCTGCTAGATGAATGTGCGCTGTTATTAGGTGCATATCCAAGTGTTCATGCGGAAGCCAAATTACAGTAGTACCACACTTACTGCGTGACATTTAACTTAACATGTATTTCTCTCTATAGGTGCATCCACTTTATTTGTGCGCTTGAGCACTTAATTTTTATTTCAAAAGCTCATTATGTTTTTTTCCTTTTTTTCTGTAATTTAGAACAATGTTAGCAATGTTACATATTCTTTCTCAGCCCTGAAACTCAAACCATCTTCCAATGCCACCCCACAGAATATATTAAAGTAATTAAATTAATATCATAAATGTGCAACTAGTCCACTAATGGCTTACATAAAAATGACTACTAGTCAACTAAAAACATTTTTTTTTCCAGGGCAGCCCAATTAACACACTCTGTTCCAAAACCTAGTGAGCTGCCAAGACAAATTATAGTCCCTATAAATTTCTGTCCTGTGTTAGCATGTTTCAGACAGATTTATAAGCTCTTACAAATTATAAACATTTATATAGATTATTTTACTCCATAGTATTGAAATATATTTTTCTATATGAACATTATAATTGTATGTTTCTGCCTAGTGTATTTTAAATCAGTCACATAGGTTACATTTCAGTTAGAAATCTGTCTTAAAAGGTAGCTGCCTCGTAGTTAAATAACAAGGTAGCTCACTTGATTTTGGAACAGAGCTCTCGTCTCCACAACTTTGTTGAGGAAATATGATTTCAACCAGACATTATTATGCAGAAGAATTATAAAAAAAAAAAAACTTTTGTCAGAGGGGAAAAAAGGTACAATGTGTAAAGACTCATTAGTGATATAGCGGAGAGCTGGAAAAATCAGTAGTAAAACTCATTACCAATCTGCCCCCTGTGGACTGGAGCTAGCACATGTCCCTGTACCTCTCTCACTATCATCTCCTGACCTCTAAAGAAAAGGAATAGATGAGAAACGGCTATCGGGAAAGCATCCTCAACTCCTGTACTCTAAGGAAGCCTCATAGTTTTATGGACAGGGTTAAAAG
Source organism: Pseudorasbora parva (assembly GCF_024679245.1). Classification (NCBI taxonomy): domain Eukaryota; kingdom Metazoa; phylum Chordata; class Actinopteri; order Cypriniformes; family Gobionidae; genus Pseudorasbora; species Pseudorasbora parva. The sequence continues at coordinate 17,800,900 of NC_090189.1, forward strand.
CCAAAGAGCATAACTTTGCCTTAAAGGTGAGATGCTGTTTTTCTAGTTTTCCACTGGTCAAAAGGATTTCAGTAAGTGCTTTTGAAGCAGCTGTAAACTACAGCTCCCTTGTGCACGAATCATAAAACTTTAAAAGCCCCTGTAAACCCGAAATGTAATTTTTTCAGTTGCCTGGGACAAAAATTACAATTAGGTAAAGCATGTCAGAGTAACAAGAATATTTTCTCGAAACACCTACACATTATGTGGAGTAGGAATTTCAATGAGCGAGCATAATCAAATAACTGTACGTTATTGGAATATGATTTATATAAAATTCTACAGGCTAGGAAAGGAAATTCTGTTAATGTTCATCATTTCTCTCTTTAGGCTGAAAATGAGTGTATGAAAGCTCAGAGCTCTGTCGATAATGCTTACCAGCCCACATTGTATGGCAATTATATGAACTGACACATTTGAAAGTAATGTATTTGTAGACTTAAAGCAAACTTAAAGGGATAGTTCACCCAAAAATAAACATGTGGCTTATCGTCTCATTTCCAATGCCCTTGCTAATGGAAGGAGGTTTTTACTGGAAATCTCAAAATACATGGCCCTATTCATTTTTTCCTTTACACGGATCAGTCTTCCTGTTCCCTTTGCAGAAAAACAGCCCCAAAGAATGATGTTTCCACCCCCATGCTTTCACAGTAGGTATGGTGCAACTCAGCATTCTTTCTCCTTCAAACATGAAAAGATGAGTTTTTACCAAAAAGTTTAATTTTGGTTGCATCTGACCATATGTCATTCTCTCAATCCTCTTCTGGATCATCCAAATGCTCTCTAGCAAACTTCAGACGGGCCTCGACATGTACTGGCTTAAACAGGGGGACATATCTGGCACTGCAGGATTTGAGTCCCTGGCGGCATAGTGTGTTACTGATGGTAGCCTTTGTTACTTTCGTCCCAGCTTTCTGCAGGTCATTCACTATGGTTCACATGCAACCCCAGATCGAGGGAGATTATCAGTGGTCTTGTATGTCTCCCATTTTCTAATAAATTGCTCCCACAGTTGATTTCTTCACACCAAGCTGATTACCTATCCTGGTGTCTGACTGTTGGAGATTGTGGACAGGTGTCTTTTATACTGATAACAAGTTCAAACAGGTTTCATTATTAAAGGTGACAAGTGGAGGAAAGAGGAGCCTCTTAAAGAAGAAGTTACAGGTCTGTAAGTAACTTTCTCGTAATCTTGCTTTTTTGTACGTGACCAAATACTTATTTCCCACCATAATTTGCAAAGAAATTCTTTAAATCAGACAATGTGATTTTCTGGATTTTTTTTCTCATTCTGTCTATTATAGCTGAAGTGTACCTATGATGAAAATTACAGGCCTCTCTCATCTTTTTAAGTGGGAGAACTTGCACAATTGGGGGCTGACTAAATACTTGTTTGCCCTACTGTATATCTTGGATGCCCTGAGTTAAAGCAGATAAACACAACACTTTCATTTTTGGTTGACAACCCCTTTAAATAACACAGATAATTTATATCCCTGTCTCATTGAGGCAGCAAAACAGAGTTTCTTTTTTTAATCAGGTGTTGGAAAGGGGTGTGTTCGTGGGACTAAATTGCATGCAAATGCCACCAAAGAGAGGTACTGGAAGAGTTGAGGCACCTATATGGGCAGAGAGCACAGCTGTCAGTCAATGACTTTCTAATCTCTCTGAGAGGAGAAAAGCAAAAAAACAAAAAACAACAAAACTACAAAAACAAAAAAACACTGTTGACAATCTAGACCAAGATTAGGAACATTAAACCACAGGGTTTTCGTAACAGAAAATAGACAAAATGCACGTGAAATTATGTAGATTTAATATCAGTCCTGGGGAAGAATACATTTGATTATGTATTGCATCTTTGTTTTGTACCTCAATTTTAAGAGAGTGCAGTAAACCATTTACTCACCATCATGTCGTTCCAAAACCAAGACTTTTTTTCATAAAAAGAAAATATTTTAATATTATTACATTTTATATTTTTATGTAAGATTTCTGTGCCTCTATTTAAAGTCCATTACCCCAAAACTATTTCAGCATTTGAACTGAGGGTTTTAAGCCAAGTCTTCTGAAGTGACATGATCGCTTTATATGACAGATTTCATTTAGGATTCATATGGGTTTTGAACAACACATGGGTGAGCAATTGATGACAGAATTTTAATTTGTGGATGAACTAGGCAGATAAACAAACACTAAATACAATTAATAAAACACATAAACTATATATCACAGTTAAATGTGTATTATGAACAATGGCAAACTAAATATTTCACTACAAACAAGTGACTCAAATGATTAGACTTCTGAACACAATACAGTGACAAAAAAATTAGATTTAAAGCTAAAGTAGCTTGTTAGGGAAAAGGCTGCATTTTGAAATCATTTCAACTACTGTAGCGCTTCTGAGAAATATAGTCGAGTAACTTTGCAGCATGTGACAACATGGTGCAATAATCTGAGAAAAACATGCTGCAAGTACCAGAGGGCCTGTGTATGAAAAGAGCATAAGAGTTTAGAAGAAGAGTCATTAGGCAGAGTTGCGTATATTTGATAACTAAAGGCCAAAGGGCTGTATGGTGTATTTGTAGTATGGGTTTGAATCTTTCTTGGCCAGAACTTTACAAAGAGAAAAACTGTGAGCAAGTCAGAAAAAAAATGCCTGAAGCATTGATCTTAAACTTTGAACTTCTGGGTCATTCAAGTAACCAGCAGCCTTCTGTTGATAACATCTGATACCATCTGTCTCAAGATCCAGAATTCTTCCTGATTAATAAAACCATTACTTTAACATTAATATAATTAATAGACAGATTGAAAGGCTACTGACCTTTTTCCGAAGTTGGCTTCCTTCCTACGACAGTGCAGAGTGACCACTCTGTGTCCCTCACTCCTGACATCTTGACTAACTGTCCACTGAACCGGGTTGCTGGCCCTCGCCCCCAAAAACGCCACACCATCCTTCAACTTGACTCTGTTGGAAACATCAAAAGGATTGTACAGTATATGTAATGTATGTTTTAAATTAAAGAAAAATTAAAGATGGTTGATAAACTTTTTTTTATTTATGTTCCTTTGTGCAAAATACTGTGTGTGTGTGTGTGTGTGTGTGTGTGTGTGTGTGTGTGTGTGTGTGTGTGTGTGTGTGTGTGTGTGTGTGTGTGTGTGTGTGTGTGTGTGTGTGTGTGTGTGTGTGTTCACCCAAAAATAAACATGTGGCTTATCGTCTCATTTCCAACATGTACTGTATATACATATAAAACAGATAGCATTTTCCATGACACACCTCTTGGAAACTGGAAACTGGATGAATTAAAACAAAAAAGTGTTTTGTGTTCTTGAGCAGATTGCAGTATTGTTTGCCTTATGCATTATACAGACAGGGAGAGACTAACCAACAGCTCATGTAATACAGTGTAGGGTACAGATGTGCTTGTATAACCAAAATCAGTTTGAGTCATTGTGTTCTGCTTTCTTCACATATAATCATAATTGTGTGTGCTACAAAAGATCTCATTTTAAAATATTTTTAAGACTATTATACATTTTATGGAATACTTATTAAGTCTATTACACTGATTAACACTGACCCATGCACCCCCCGAAAAATGAATTGTGTCATTATTTATACACAAAAGGTGAAATTTTCAATAATTTACTTGTCACTTTTTGGCTGCAATTACAATGGGGACTGGGGATTTCAAAATCAAAAAAGCACACAAAAGCATTATGTAAACATAATTGCAGTCCATACAAATTGTGAACTATTTTCAAAATCTTCTGAAGTCATTTGATAGCTTTGTTAAAAAGACAGAAATTTGAGACGATATTCAATAATAATCTTCACCTTCAGTGATCTGTTAATTACAGCTAATATGACTTTAGTCAGTGAGTTTCTAAATCATGAACAAAACATTGTGAACCAGCCAATTACTGAAAAGATCAAAACTGTATTCATGAATCAGACTTTTGTAAAATAATAATAATAATAATAATAATAACAATTTGTTCTTCTCCTGATACAAGTCACTCCTCAGATACGTTATATGACAATTCTGGATTCTACATTCTGGAACTATAACATACAGCCTATAAATAAGAAGAAATGATAGAAAATGAGTTTGAGGAGCGAACAGCACACAAACCTGGTCTTTGCAATAGGCTATATATCGAAATATAGACACATACAGACTTTCAAAAAACAAGCGTGTTATGAGTTAAATGATAAACGAATAAAATGTGATTCAAATGTGATTCTGAGTCTGATAGGAAAAGGGAAGTGATATAAGACATTTAAATTAAAGTGCTGCAATGATTACATATTTTTGTAGGCTAAAAACCTGGAAATGAGTTAGCATTTTTTTCATGTGGTTTGTTAAATATAGAGCATTGGTTCATATTGGTTCATGCAAACCTATTTTGCCATTAAAAACTACTGTCCGGATTTACTAAGGACACGCAGTGATAAATTAAAACAGAAAAGGCGTGGACTCAGTTATTTTTGCGGCTGACTTATTTGCATATGCATTTGTAGGAGTTTCCTTTTCAGGTGCAAAATTTATGGGAGGAGAGCATTTAAATGAATCACGCAAGGTGATTTACAAAGGCACGTCTTAAACCAGATGCTAACTGGTAGATTGCATTGGTCATTATTGAAATGATCCGACTGTGTCTGTGTTCTTTAATTTGCATGTCATCAGTAGACCACTCGCAGAACTGTCCCCTCCAATCTGTGCTTTTATGGAATCTCACGCTAATTTGCCCTGTTAAGTAAATCTAGCCCAAACAGTTTACAGGCAATAGACAATTAAATTCAAAGTTCCAATAACTTAGGACACTAAAGAGACATTTATACTAGGGGTGTTTCCTTCGAGAAGGGAAGGCCTGCCTCCTCAAAAAAAAAAGGATGATAAAATAATTCATTAAAAAAAAACTATTAAAAATATTTAAAAAAATTATAAATCAGTTGCTTTTCTAAAGTAACACTGTCCTCTGAGCCCATTGTGTTTTACCAGACAACCCTAAGCACGCGGTAGGTTTGGTTGGGGTAAATGAAAATGAATGGGGGGAAGTCACATGAAAGAAAGCCTTATTGGACAAGATTGGTTATGATTGGATATGATTGGTTAGTGCGATAAATCCAGCCCCGGATGAGCGAGGAGGATTTTTTCTTGAATCCCTCGCAAACAACTTGTGGTGATGCAGGGCTTGTTTTTCTTTTTTTGGACCCTTTTTTTGGCTTTCTGACCCTAAGACTCAACTAATCTCTGAAATTCTCCATCTGTGATCCTTGGAGAGTCTTTGTCCACTTAAACACTCCTTCTCACCATGCATTAAGACAATACCTGTCAACATTATCAAAATCCGGGAGAGATCGGGGGGTGCTTTGGGGGGAGGGGAGGGGTTATGGGCGAGGTCGGGGGTGGCATAAATCCTCACATAGACTCATAAGAATAATACTTTTAATTTGTACCTGTGCTCTTCCTACTTGTATTTAACGTAACAAGTAGGAAATATACTTATCAGTTTGCACTGCATACCTTATGAATTATATATAGATTAATCCTTATTAAAGGTACGGAAGTTATTTAGTCAAGAGCAGAGCATATTTATTGAGCAATTACTTTTGTTATTTACTTTGTCATTATAAGTTACTGTCACTTTAAAAGATCTTCCGCTGTCGCACATGATATGGGTGTGAGATGCTGAAGTCACAGTTACAAAACGTACAAAATGCGTGACTGTCCCCCACCCTGCTCCTCTTCAGAAAATTAAATTCGCTTTCCCATTGATCACGGTATTTACACGAGGTTTATGGTTTTTTGGCAGGAGGGCCTTCAATCTCTATCATTAAGTCCATCATCCGTCTCTGATTTGTTTTTTTCCTGCGTTGTCACTAGTCATCTGACCTCACACACTAACCTCATGACAATGGCCACCTACAGTAGATTGGCAGATGGCAGTTATCGCGAGGCTAGTTACAGAGCTCAGATTGGAAATGTTTTTGTTTATTTATAATGTTTTTTTTTTTGTGTGTGTGTTTTATTATTATTTTTTAATAACGCAGGTAAAATACGGGATATTTACAGGAAAAGACTAATATGGGAGAACAGTGGGAAAGAGGGGTAAAATAAGTGACTTTCCCAGGCAAAACGGGATACTTGACAGGTATAACTTATACATTCTCTTCCAGGCAGATTCATAACATCTTCAGCTTTGAAAATCCAGCTTTGTATTAAATTACATTTTTAAATATATTCAAATAGAATTGTAATAATCTTTCACAATATTACCTTTTTTAATAAAATAAATGCAGCCTTGGTGAGCATAAGAAACTTCTAAAAACATTAAAAAGATTTTGCAGTGTATGTATAAATCTACTGTACTTATTATATTATAATGAATTACATTATTTAGCTTTTTGTCTCCTTGTATCCATTTATAAAAAAACACATTATTTGATATATTTTCATTGCGCCTCTAATGTTTTTTAATCTGAATATGAAAAATTAGGAACTCCTTAAACAAAAGTAATCATCAAGCCCTAAATACAGATTCAGAATACGTGCAGCATTGTTGTATGGATCACTTTTATGATACTTAAAGGTGCCCTAGAATGAAAAATTGAATTAACCTTGCCATAGTTAAATAATAAGAGTTCAGTACATGGACATCACATACTGTGAGTCTCAAACAACATTACCTCCTTCTTCTTATGTAAATCTTGTAAATCGAAAACACCCCGGAAAAAAAGTGCTTCTCAACATAAACCCTACCGTGACCGTGTCAGGCGGAAATGACGCAGCCGAATCATCAAACGACACTTGAGGATAGCAAAAACGGCTCTCATTACACACATCATGTTTAGGCTGAGCAGGGGACTGTTGTCATATGTCAACAGTCATGGTTGAGGTTTATTATCATCGGATCCCACAACAAAACGTTCGTTTGTTCGGTCCATTTCAAGCAAGCTTCGCTCAGCGTCTTAAGGACAACATTCCTGCAAGCAGTAAGTAGTGATTTTGTCCCCTTATTGACTAGCTGTTTAAACAATTTCTGATTAAATTGAAAGTTTCTTAGAGAGACTGCATTGTCTAGATGATGCAAGATGCTAGTACAGTAACAATAGGAAACACCAAGTACAAAACTAAATAGTTTCAAATGACAAAGGTTAATATTATTTTGTATTACAAAATACAACCGTAGATACTTTGCTTACAGATCGTTCACTTAATCCTTCTAGCAAATGTCACCTTTTCCACCATATAAGTTAAAACAACAGTCATTTGACAAGGCTATTCATTTAGTAAAAATATAAGGATGTAACTAAACACAGACTGACTGAATGACACTTTAAACAGAATATCTCAAATTGAGATTGATAAAATGCAGCTTGCTTGTTTATTGGTGTTTTCAGATCATCCGCGCGCGAGAGAGCTCGTGTGCATATGGTTGCCAGATTGGACATGTTTAGGTAAAACACCGGATGTGTTCTTTTCACTGAAAAGCTCTGTTTGGGGGATTGGAAGGACTGAAATCTGGCAACTGCAGGAACGCAAGCTCTTTCTTGCGCACGGATGATCGAGACGGATCTCATGGAAATGCGTATAAATAGTACGAGTTTGCAATCTCGTGGAATGTATACAGCAAAATGAGTTTTGGCGTGCTTATGGTACGTGGTTTTTCGCGTGCATATGATACGCACTTTATGGCGTATTATACATATGAACCCCCCACCCCACCACCCTAAACCTACCCAAGAGCGTGTCATATGCACGCCATAAAGTGCGTATCATATGAACGCGAAAAACTGCGTACCATACGCACACCAAAACTCATTTTGGCGTATACATTCCACGAGATTGCAAACTCGTACTATTTATACGCATGACCATGAGATCGTGTTGGATGATCTCCACCAATAAACAAGTAAGCTGCATTTTATCAATCTCCATTTGAGATGTTCTGCTTAAAGTATCATTCAGTCGGTCTGTGTTCTGTCAGGACTCAGGAGCCGCTTCACTGAACAACTGAGAGCTGCTGAAATAAGCCAATCAGAGCAGAGCTCAACATTAATATTCATGACTCTTCTAAATAAGGCAAAAACAGAGCATTACATCCTAGGGACAATTTATAGGGTTGTAAATGGACCTGTAAAACTGCATCTGGACAATTTTTGCCCTTAAATAAGCCACATACCCTCTATGTAGATATCAGAGAACAATTGAACATTTTAAAATTTAAGTTTAAAATCATTCTAGGGCACCTTTAAATGGTGCTTTTTTGTTACTTTGAAGCTTAACAACCCTAGTCATAAATACTTTTATATTGAAAAGAGCAGCCAGAATATTCTTTAAAATATCTTCTTTTGTATTCCAAAAAATAAATAAAAATAATATCAATAATAATATCAATATATATAATATTGTTTGCAGTTGTAATGAAATGGCAAAACATGTCCTTGCATGTCCCACATTGTTCTTAGCATCTAATACCTGCATTCAGCCAATCAAAGACAGAATGCTGAAGACAGGCTTCAGTGCAATTCAAATGCAGAGAATAATGGAATTGATGTTATCACTAAGACCCAGACAAAATGCAATTAGAAACAGTTCTGACGATTGCTTTTTTTCCTTCCATATCTTTTTGTTTAGCGTTCTTTTTTTCTGTTGTTTTCTTCCAGTTTGTATCTAAAATAAAATAGCTAATAGTACATAAAGCATAAAGTGCTGTAATAATATACTAAACAATACACAATTCAGGACCCCATGTGCTATAATTTGCTATAAAGCTCCACTGGTGGCAACACAATTACTTCAAAGAATGCAGTTGGAGGATAGTTTGAACAAACACGGGGGTGGGGGGGGGGGGGTAACATATATCTCTCCTTTTCAAAGCAATCACACAGTTCTTTTTCTAAACGTTTTTCTAAACACCAATTAAGGATCTCTAATAAGCACATCTAAATAAAATACCTTAAAAATGGGATCTAACTTCTAAAACATTTAGTGTGTATACCTTCTATATTCTCAGCTGCTTTTCATGTATTTCCTGCTGTTAACATATTATTCATAACAGACAGTTTGTAAATGCTCTTGTGAACCTGGTTCATTCAGATTGCTTGTACTGTGAAACAGTTTTGTCACTGCAGATGGTTTATACTGAACATTAGCTGTATTTTTTGTCCCAGGAACTTTTTCCCTCCGGACCTGTTGCTGTCTGCGTTGTGATCGTGGTTTAAAGTACCATGAAGATTAGACAAATTACTCTGGTGACATAGGGCAGTGACTTTCCAGTTCCCGCTGGGTTTCTTCCTCTGCATAAGCTAAATACAGACTGTACCGTCAGTCCATTGGTCATATTTTTTAAACTCCATTGTTGATTAGAATAGCAAAGACCTCTTACTGCACGCACCGCAACAGACTTTTAAAAATGGTCTACCAATCAAAATGCTGCATGAACCAATCAGTGCCCAAGCCCACCCTGGAACTTCATTTAGACCCTAGTCCCTCTGGTAGAAACACACTGCGTTCCAGTCCACTTTTAGACTTGCAAACTTTCCTAAGCACTTCCCCTCGGGGGAATCCCTGCTGCCATTTTGAAGTGCGTTCCACTTCGTGAAGTGGATAAGGAAATTTTATATGCACTCCCTAGATTTTGACAGAAGTAGCGAGTCTACTTCATATGTACACTTCAGGCAGCTTTATATGCCACAATGCAACACGATTGTGACGTCACCACATATTGCGTTTAATTCACCCCACCACAAACAATGATATTTGACACTCGTTGACATATTATAACACTCTATGACATTTGAATTATTTTTTTAAAACATTTAAAACAACCCAAACACACATATACGCATATAGAATGCTGCATTAAACAATTTCGTAAAGGAAAAAGATAAATAATAAATTAAATCCATAGTGGATTCCAAGCGATCATGGCATTGCTAATGTGCCGCCAGCAGTGGGCACCGACGTAAGCAATGACGCACATCTGAGTGAATGAGATGGCGGGAAGTTAACAAGTGTAGGGCATAATAAAACCGAACTGGAATGCAGCACTAGTAGCACCTCAAAGTCCCTAGTTCCTGGAGAAAGTTCCTGTGGTGGAAATGCATTATGTGCAGATTGGGGATTATCTACATGCTTAAATACAGAAACACACATATTTATAAAAGGAATGTACAGCTTTTCAAATTCAAAAGGGGCAAAGAATAAAATCCTGCTTCTCTAGAAATACTTTAATTTGTTGGTAAGTTATTAAGATTCACTATGAATTGCACATTAGTTAAAATCACAGCCTTAATCACATTTTTAATACAAAAATAAAAGCCCATCTCACAAATAATAGATAATCACCTTTTAAATATGCATAAGCAGTTATACTCTTGAATGTGCAAAAAAGTTTATTGAGCACCAGCATATTAAAGTGATTTCAGAAGGATCATGTGACTCTAAAGTGTTGAGTAATGGTTGTTGAAAATTTAGCTTTGCAATCACTGGAATACATTTCATTTTACAGAATAGGCATTATAAAATATTTCACATTATTATGTTTTTTACTATAGTTTTGATTAAATATATTGATAAGCCTTTATTCAGGTACAGTGTCTCCGAAAAGTATTTGCAGAGCTTCACTTTTTTCCACATTTTATGTTACAAGCTTGTTCCAAAATTGATTAAATTTATTATTTTCCTCAAAATTCTGCAAACAATACCCCATAATGACAATGTGAAAAAAGTTTGCCTGAGAGAACCAATTACAGCCTTATAGCATCTTTTTTTGTGAAAGATGCTATAAGCTTGGTACACCTACTATTGGGCAGTTTCTCCTCTCAAGCTCCATCAGGTTGCATGGGGAGTGTCGGTGAACAGCCATTTTCAAATCTCTCCAGAGATGCTTAATTGGGTCCAAGTCTTGGGCCACTCAAGGACATTCACAGAGTTTTCCCCATAGCAACTCCTTTGTTATCTTGGCTCTGTGCTTAGTGTCATTGTCCTGTTGGAAGATGAACCTTCACCCTAGTCTGAGGTCCAGAGCGCTCTGGAGCAGGTTTTTATCAAGGATGTCGCTGTACATTGCTGCATTCATCTTATCCTCGATCCTGACTAGTCTCCCAGTTCCTGCCGCTGAAAAACATCCCCGCAGCATGATGCTGCCACAACCATGATCACTGTATTGGCCAGGTGATGAGCGATGCCTGGTTTCCACCAGACATGACAATGGCTTGCCATTCAGGCTAAAGAGTTCAACCTTTTTTTCATCAGAATCATTGTTTCTCATGGTCTGAGAGTCCTTCAGGTGATCCATGCAGGCTGTCAAAATCCATGCAGGCTGTCATGTACCTTTTACTGAGGAGTGGGCTCCGTCTGGCCACTCTACCATACAGGCCTGATTGGTGGAGTGCTGCAGAGATGGTTGTTTGTCTAGAAGGTTCTCCTCTCTCCAGAAATGCTGGAGCTCTGTCAGAGTAACCATCGGGTTCTTGGTCACCTTCCTGACTAAGACCCTTCTCCCCCCAAATGCTTTTATGTTGCAGAAATGTTTCTGTACCCTTCCCCAGATCTGTGCCTCGATGCAATCATGTCTCAGAGGTCTACAGACAATTCCTTGGACTTTATGGCTTGGTTTGTGCTCTGACCAGTGAATATTTTTTTGTGTGCGGCAGCTGTCCGTGAGGGGCTGCCTGCATTTTTACTTTTAGTTTATTTGATTAAAGTCTTTATTAACATTCGCTGGTTCCCACCTCCATCTTCCCATATCAAAGAACTGTATTACAACGACCCTTCAAAAAACGTTTCCCTTCCCTTAAAATGTGCATTTGCCCAATAACTTCATTCATAAACTCATTCCGCAGCACAGATTGAGTCTGGTTAATCTGAACGGTGGGTGGATAATGAATAAGATTAGATGTTTGTTCTAAAACGTAATGCAAGAGAGGCGTTTCAGTCAGTTCACCCACTTTTGCCCTATCTGATTTGTTAATGTTATACTTGGCATTTACATAATGAAGATGATTTTGTTCTCAGTTTAATTGTTTTTTGATTGATCAAAATGAAAATCCAATATACTCAACACAGAGACACAAATCTCTAATAGTTCATCTAAAAACCTACAAAAAAAGTGCTGTTGCAAGCAGCATGAGAAGGCATTGAGGGTTAATTAGGGAATGGAAGATTTAAATGAGATTGGTTTGGCTAATATGATTTCTGGAGAGCAATAAAGGCTGCAAAGCAATTTAAAGAGAGATGTTCTTCCACCTCACATCAGCACATGGGTGCCAGCTCATTAATTCTAAAACAACCTGAGTATCAATTAAAGTAGTATTTACCGATGTGATAGAAGTGTCAGCGCTCGCGAGATGGCTGGAGAGGCAGGGAGCGGAGAGCGGAGGGAGATGGATTGTAATATCAGATAGAGGAGATCTGTCGAAATCCTGACAGTCCGTCAACCCTGTGGCAGCTCGCCAAAATAATATGAGTAAATTCCCCAGATTCTCTGACATTATAAAAGTGAAGGATGCACATGCTCGGATGATTCCGGTATTCGTCACAAATCACGTTCCGTGACAGTTTTCAGAGCTATAGGGTTGTGTGTTTCTCCTGTGTACAGGCTCCATGCAGCCAGCCTGAACCCCTGCAGATGTTTGTGATCTTTATTGACTGGGCTGTTTAAATCAACATTGAGCAAGAATTGTTTAAGCATAATTGTTTTTTCTTCCTTGGTACACTGAGATCAGGGACGGAATATCTGACTGTAGTGAGAGAGATCAGAACGTAAGGGATAAATGCACAGTCAGTCTGTCATTACCACAAAATAATACATGTATATTAAAAATTATCTTTATGTGTGTCATTTGAATAATTTAACCGATTTGCTCACAAATGCTGATTCATTCATTAGCACACAAAAAAACCCAACAGTAAGTGACTAACATTGAGAGCGGTTCATTGAATAATTCATTCAACCGATTTGTTCAAAAAAGTGAACGTCTTCACTGAATAATTCACTCAAACATTTTTTTAAACACTGAATCATTCAGCACATTAAACTCAACAACTATGTTGCACAAAGACGCACAATGCCCCTAATGTGGCTAACCATTATTATTTTAAATTTTGAGTAAAAACACAGAGAAACCAGCAAGACTGTGTTTAAAATGCAATTAACTCAATATTAACTTCCTTTTGTAACTGTTGTATAAATGTAATATAAAATAATCATGCTGCCTCCTTACTCCAATAACTAGTAAGTAGTTCCACACACAATAGGCTTTTTTGGGATGTTCCTTCCTTCCTTGCATACTTGTCCATTGGAGTGTCATATATATTTGATTTTTTGATTGGTTCGTTGTGATATTCTGTGGGCAGATATGAAAGAAATATCACATACTGCACACATAATGCCACGCACACCAATCAGAATCAAGTATTCCAGAAATGCAGTGTAATCAGTGTTCGGAAGGTTACTTTGGAAAATAGCAGGTTACCGATTACAAATTATCCCATTTAAAATGTAATAAATAGTGTAACTATTTCCTTACTTTATTAAAGTAATGTAACTGATTACATTTGATACATTTTTATGTTTCTATTTTCTAGCACTGAAACACATTTTCTTTCACTCGCCATGGTGGCAACTTTCAGGTTGTAGCATAAAGCTGTCAATGTGGATTGGTGTCATTGGCAAATGTGGTGTGCTGCAAAATACAAACAAGAGACCCAAGCAAAAGCACCAGAATAGCAACGCTTTATTAAATGGCCTTTAAATGGCAGGAGACATAAAAATAGGAAAAGCAATACATTTATATCCTAGCTTTTTACAGGAAATATTCAGAAGTAACCCCCTTTGTAATCATTAATATTTTCTCAGTAACTGTAACTGATTACAGTTACATTTATTTTGTAATTCAATTATGTAATCTAGTTACAAGTAACTAGTTACTCCCCAACACTGAGTGTTATATCTCAGTTTATATTTTTCAGTATATCAGGATTTATTTAATCCTGCAGGGGTCTCGCTGGACTGGAGTCAATAGTGAGCTTTTTGGCAAAATGCTCATCCCTAAAGCTCCATTATGAAAAGTAGACATGCATTATAGTAGGAAGACGGGTGAAAAGAGAGACGGTGCCAAACATTGACTCAAATTCAACACCTGCATGAGTCTTTTCACCCCCTGAGCTGCATATAAACCCCGCTATGTGTGAGAGGAATCATTTATGATGCATTACACAAACATACACACATTTATTCCAAGCCAGCACAGATAGCCTGGGGTGATGATTACTCCAACACCACCAAAACGGCATTTAATTGCTATAAAAGGCCATATTAGCAAACATTGTGTTAAGTAGTTCACAAAAGACCTGGAGAGAAAGAGAGATGGAAATAAATGGGGGTGAGGGGAGAAGAAGAAGGGATAATTAATTACATTAAATTAGTAGAAATGCTCCGGTGTTGTTTGGCAGAAGATTGTAATGAATGGTATGCTGCTTTTTATTTTTTAAAACCACGGTTGAGGGAAATTCTGAATTGAATACCATCAATAAATAGAAACTCAATACCTAATTTTCAATTCAATAAGAATTGCAGTAACAAGGATATAAATATATAATTGTAATTTGCTTAAGAGACTATGATGGGATCATTACTGCATTGATTATTTGTTTCTAGCATGTTCTTCTAATCCTAATTGCTGGAGTGTGTAGCTTTTCATTTCTTAAGCAACCATGTAGGAAGACATCATATTCCAGAATGACAAGGTCAAGATGCATCAGGCTCAAATTGTGAAAAAAATGGAAGGAGCATGAAGAATCATTTGCACACATCAATTGACATTTCTGTGTCCAGACCATAAGAAGTCTTTGGGATGTGCTGGAGTAGACTTTACAGCATGCTTGACTCTTGTATTGTCAATACAAGATCTTGACCAAAAATTGATGCAACTCTTGATGGAAATAACATCACAACATTTAGAGGTAAATGCATTTTTGGTCAAGATCTATGAATGATGATCCAAGCATAGACTCATACCCATTTGCCTATTTAAAGCAACGTTTTTGGACAAGCAGTGTGTGTGTATGGTAACAAGGAGCCAAAAGTGTGCCAAACAAAATAACCCCGCATCATTACACTACTACCAGCAGCCTGAAACTGTTGATACAAGGCAGGATGGATCCATGCTATCATAAGAATGTCGCAGCAGAACACGAGACTCATCAGACCAGGCAAGGCTTTTTCAATCTTTCAAGTCCAATTTTGTTGAACCTGTGCGAATTGTAGCCTCAGTTTTCCGTTCTTAGCAGACAGGTTTGGCACCTGGTATGGTCTTCAGCTGATGTAGCCCATCTGCTTTAGGCTCAACTTGCTGAACGTTCAGAGATGGTCTTCTGTATACCTCGGTTGCAACGAGTGGTATAAAGCACACCCGGACCAAACAGTCATTAGCTTCTGTGCCTTTACAAAGCGCTCTGTGTGAATTGTATGTCCATTTATTGTGTGTGTGTTCAAAAAGAAAGAGAGAAAGATATGGCAAGTCAGTTTAGGCGCTGTGTTCCTCCCTGCCCACGTTACATCACGGGTGGGGATACACACGACCTATGTGTGATGTGTTTGGGGCTCGAGCATGCCCAGTCAGCTCTCAAGGGGGTTGGCTGCGAGCATTGCGAGAGACTCCCAATACGCATATTAAGATCACGCCGGGCACTCTTCGAGGAGAGTGCTTTGGCTCGCGGTCCTAAGGGCTCAGGTCCCGCTGTTGCCGAGGCGCAGCGAAGGCTCGCGTCCTGGGGATCGCGTCCTGGGGATCGCAGATGGATCTAGTGGCGGGGTTAGAGACGGGTGATCCCCTATCTCTGCCCTTACCCGCTGGATCTCAAGCCTCAGCTCTTGAGTTGGAAGCACGCTCTGCGGTTTCTTCCGCTGGCGCTGAGGCACATGATCAGCAACAGCACTCCATTTCCGAGGAACTGGATGTTGTTAGTATTGCTGAAACTGACGATCTATTGCCACCCACACACGCTCAGGAGGAGCTTATGGAGGTTGTCACTCGTGCCGTAGCAAGGTTAAGTTTAGACTGGCCGGCCGAGCAGCATGATACTCAACAAAGACATAGTAGGCTAGACAAGTGATTTTTGCCGTCATATGCGCAACCTCCAAGGCGGGGCTTGCCGTTCTTCCCGGACTCCTGGTCGAAACCAGCGTCAGCCAGGGTCTTCAATCCAGCAACATCTGAATATTAAAATATAAATGGGTTGAAGGCTCACGGCTATGAAGAGACGGGTGGAAGAGACGCTCGCGAGCTATCTCTCCCCCGAGTCAGCATCGTCGCTGCGAGCCCCGCAGCTGCCCACCAAGCCGGTGAGAACAACGTCTGCCTTGGTGGGCAGGGCATATTCGGGCAGCAGGGCAGGCGGCCGCCTGTTTACATACAGTGGCCGTCCTGCAGGCATATCAAGCCGATCTGCTGGGGGATATAAATGAGAAACCTGCGGAAGTGGAGGGAGAGACGATCACTGAGATCAGGCGAGCTGCAGATTTGTCTCTTTGGGCCACCAGAGAGACGGCCAAATCCATCGGCCGCTCTATGCCATGGAGAGGCATCTGTGGCTTAATCTGTCCGACATCAAAGAGCGGGACAAAAAAATTCTAATGGACGCGCCCGTCTCTCCCGCTGGCCTCTTCAGCGACGCAGTTACAACGGTCGTTGACCGCTATCAAGAGGCCAGAAAACAGGCAGCGGCGTTCCAAAAATTTCTCCACAGAAAAATATATCCCCCTGGGACTGCCGGGCGGGGGCAGCCCCAGCCGAGCACGTCCTCCTCCGCGCATCGAGCGCAACAAAAACAGAGCATGGCCGCTCGGGCCCCCCCGCAGAGAGATCGGGGGTCCAGGCGACGCGCCCAGCCGGGACCTTAGCGTGGTAGGGTGGACCTGAGGGCTGTCCTTATCGCTAGGAAGGCCTCGGCTAAGAAGTACTAACGCCAGAAGCGCAGGACTTCCGATGGCAGTCCCCTCCGGGAAAGTGCGGCTCGCCGAGGCGCCCACTCTTTCCCGGTGCCATTGGGGGGCCGGTCTGCCAACCCTGCCACCACTGGTGCTTCAGGGCGCGGCGGTCCCCGGCGAACACATATCTCCATGTCCGCCCGGAAACGTAGCGCCGTGGGGATGTTCGCGCCCTCTCGGGAGGGCCCCTGGGCGGTCAGTTCGGTTGCTACCTGCCGGTCATCCGTTACAAGACACTGGGCACCAAGGAAAATCCAGAGACCAGCCTCGAGAGGCTGGTTCCCTTAGTAGATTTTCTGGCAGCGTGGAAACTTCTGCCGAATATCTCAGAATGGGTCCTGCTCACAGTAGATAAAGGGTACAGAATTCAATTCGGGTCACACCCGCCCGTGTTCAACGGGGTTACTACTACGGTAGTAAGCCCCGAGCAGGCTCTGGTCATGGAACAAGAGGTACAGACTCTCCTGCGAAAAGAGGCTATAGAACGGGTCCCTCCCCACTGCAGAGAGTCGGGGTTTTACAGCCGGTACTTCATAGTTCCAAAAAGGATGGGGGGTTAAGGCCTATTTTAGATCTGCGTCAACTAAACAGAGCAGTAAAAAAATTAAATTCAAAATGCTCACAATAAAACAGATCGTGTGTCACATCAGGTCCGAGGACTGGTGTGTCACAATAGAACTAAAAGATGCGTAATTCCATATCTCCATCCTTCCGCATCACAGACAGTTCCTCAGGTTCGCTCGGGGGAGAAGCGTACCAATATCGAGTGCTGCCATTCGGCCTAGCTTTATCTCCCCGCACTTTCACAAAGTGCGTGGATGCAGCTCTGGCTCCGTTGCTACTCCAGGGCATCTGCGTACTCAATTACATCGACGATTGGCTAGTGTTAACGCAGTCGAAACAGCTGGCGGTTCAGCATCGAGATGCTGTTCTTGCCCACATGAGAGTGCTGGGGCTAAGGTTGAACGAAAAGAAAAGTGTGTTGACACCTCAGCAGAGCATTACTTTTCTGGAGGTAGTATGGGACACGAGAACGATGTCGGCTCGGCTATCTCCGCCCAGGATAAAAACGATCCTGAATGCCGTCAACCAGATAAAGCTAGGTCAGTCACTCACTGTCAAACACTTTCAGAGAGTGTTGGGGCTGATGGCAGCAGCGTCCAACGTGATACCTTTTGGCCTGTTGTACATGAGACCTCTACAGTGACCAAGGGGTTCTCCCCGAGGGGAAATCCCTTTCGCTTGATCAAGGTCACGCGGCGCTGCCTACGTGCCTTGGTGAAGTGGAAGGATCCATGGTTCCTGTCCCAAGGTCCAGTTCTGGGGGCTCCTTGTCGTCGCGTAACGCTAACGACGGATGCCTCCCTAACTGGCTCGGCCCAGGGTCTGTGGAGCGGCCGTCAGCTCTCCTGGCACATAAACAAGTTGGAGCTGATGGCTGTGTTCCTGTCACTCAAACACTTTCTCCCAGACCTGCGGGGCCGCCATGTGCTAGTTCGGCTCATAAACACGGGTCTATCTACCGAGGTGATAAAGACCATGTTGCACTCCAGAGCACCATCCACAAGGAGACTTTACGCGCGAAATTCTTTCTTTTGTGTGTGTGTGTGTTTGTGTGTGTGTTTGTGTTTGTGTGTGTGTGTGTGTGTGTGTGTGTGTGTGTGTGTGTGTGTGTGTGTGTGTGTGTGTGTGTGTGTGTGTGTGTGTGTGTGTGTGTGTGTGCGTGTGCATGCTTAGCGCTTATACCGACCGATCGTGCAGGCCATGTAATAAAGAAATAATATTCTAATCAATCGTAATAATCGGTGTATGAGAAATAAATTATTGTGTTTGCTTGATAAAGACTTTTATAGGCCCTGTGGGTGAGAGAATCTTTGCAGTTGCTGCTTTCAAAATAATCTCTCCCTCATGTGAACTGACAGGGGCATAGATATGACAGCGGAGCTGACGCTCATTAAATATGCAAATCTTATCCAATCCTAGCCGTGGGCGTTTACTTCCAAGTCTCCAGTGCGGCACGCCCATCAAAACCCAGCATTCAGGAGAGAGCCTCAAAACCAGTGTAAAAAATAGCCTATTACTTATTAGTTATGATGTTTTTGAATGTAAAAAACACACAAACATCATAATTGACCTCAGACAACAGTATAAAAAAGCCAGTTCATGACACATTTAATTGTTTTGACAGTATCTTAATATTAAAGGGGGGGTGAAATGCTGTTTCATGCATACTGATCTTTTTACACTGTTAAAGACTTGGAATCCCATACTAAACATAGACAAAGTTTCAAAAGTTAAGGTGGACGTTTGATGGGAGTATTTCTTTGTCAAAAATACTACTTCCGGTTAGTCATAAGTTTCGGCAAGTTTTTTGAGATCATGCGTCCCCATTGACGTTAGTGGGGGCGGAATTTCCTTGTATGGGCCTTACGGACAATTCTACCGGAAGCGCGTGAGAGAGAGCGAGGGAGAGAGCGAAAGCAACAGGCTATGCCCATCAAAACGCTGGTTTGTAGGATGCTGGACAGGTGACAATTACACATAGCACATAACAATGTCACCAAAAAAGTGGGTTTTTGGTTGCCAGACCAAGACAGTCCTGCACAGATTCGCCAAAAACCCCGCGTTAAGGCAACAGTGGATGTAATTTGCTTTTCCGGATCAGCAACTGAGTTGCGCGAATGTTTATATCTGTTCGCTGCATTTCGGTGCCGACTGTTTCATAAACAAGGCCCAGCTTGACGCCGGCTTTTCCAATCGCCTAATGCTGAAGGATAAAGCAGTCCCAACGATAAAGGTCCTAACGTTAGAACCGCAGCCGGTGAGTGAGACTGCTTTAAATGTCTGTGTTTTTGCCTATGCTCATCAAGTAGCCCAAACATGATCACGTATAGTTAATTGATCAATGGAGCATGCGATGTGTAGTGCGTGTACATTTGTTTAGCTGGCCACTATATGTGTAACTTTATGTTTGTGTATTGTAAAAGCACTCCAAACAACAATACACAAAGGGGGGAAATATGTTGAACTAAATAAGTGCGCTTCTTCATTCAAATGCGCTACTATTCCGTGTCTATCTATGTAAACACTAGCCTGCGGTGCAAAACCAGTCCGCTTACTAACGTTACAATTGTCTACACAAACCACGCGTAAACACACAAACACACGTGCACAACTGCACAACTGCACTTCCCACATGTACACCTTCAAAGACAAAAATACGACGATATAATTCAAGTATAAATATGTAAATAACACAAGCCGCTAAGCATATTATATAGTTAGTGTATAACTTGTAACTTACCACATAGAGACGTCCTGCTCTAGTCGTTTTTGCTGCTGCTCCTGTTCAACTGCAGCCTCTGGGTCTGATTCCGGATCATAGATGTATGGCTGTATCTGATTAAAAGCCATATTTTTTTTTTGAATAAAGTTTTTTTTACCGCTGTTAGGGATGACGCTCGACTCAACACACAGCGCGCTGCTGCACACGTCATTATTTAGCTCCGCTCACACGACACGCCCCCACCCGCTCGGCTTTTTTCGGAAAGACTCGGAACAGCGCATCTTTCTTATATAATTATAAAAAAAATAAAGACTTTTCGGAGATATGCAGGATGCAATGCTACTCTATAGGTACTCAAGATTGACATGACACTGACTGAAACTGAGTGTTTCACCCCCCCTTTAAGGAATATATTTAATCAGTTCACAAACGCACTGTAAATAAAAACATTAATGAGTACATTTTAAAAAATAGGCATAGTTGAGGTTTGTTGAATTTTTTTCAATTGCAATTTACCATGTTTATTGATTCCAAAACAAATTCCTGCATTTGAATAGAAAGCAAGCAAATTAAGAATTTTGTTCATCTGTTTTGCTGTTTGCTGAGATTTTAATGACAGGATTTTGAGGAATGAGATAACACAAGCACATTAACGTGGCTTGCAACAGAGAAGAAAATTAATTTTAAAAGGCCTACATTAAGATCTCCAGCCTGATGTCAGACAGCGAGTGAATGGACTAACTGAAAGGAAAGGAGGGGAAGGAGGTCACATCTCGAGCTCCTGTCAAAGACTGACAGACAGGCTCTTGTGTGCTTGCCAATACCAATGGGGACTGGCTGAAGTCCCAGTGTGCCAGACCAGGCACAATGTACCAGGCTCTCCCCCGCAGCTACATATGTAACATCGGTTCGATTACAAAGCCTTCCTGCCACTCAAGCTTTGAGCCATTACCTGCTAGTGAGTCGGGTGTACTTTACAAGAAAGGCCAATACGCATTCCCAACAGGTGCTGCAGCCTTAGATCTTCCCGAGCTACGATGAGACATCCGCTCATGTCAAAGGAAGAATGATATCAGAGAAATAAAATGTCAAGCCTTGCATTTGAAAGAGGTTCAGAGTGAGTTAACTGGCTTTTTCACTACAATGTGCCTGCTGATCATGTCAGTGTTTACAATCCAATAAAAAGACAACAAGCTAAAGACAGTAAGATTGCTCTAAAACGAGAGAGAGGAAATGTCAATATTTGGAAAGAAAGTTACTACTCGTTCAATACAGATCAGTGTGTTACATTTTTGTATCTTTTGACATTTCAAAGATGCCTAACAAAGACAGCGCAAAGGGGAGGAGATATTAGGTTTGTTCTGGTGTAATTTGAGCTGAAAAAACAACATTCATGATACCAGATTTTATTGCTAATTTAAAATGTTATTGAAACAAGCAGTTTATATCTACATGAGCTGTACTCCCTTATGAAAAAGAAGTTTATTCAAGTGTTCTATTAGTATACTTCTTTTATACTTCTATTGGTACACTTTCAGTCTTATACTTTACTTCTCAGAACTTGTACTTCTCAGAAATATACTTAAAATTGCACTTAATTATACTTGACTTATACTGACAGAAACGTCTAAGTATATTTGGCCTATACTTGTACTCCATCTTTTGATCAATATCATTAAAAGCATAATTAGGCATTCAACGTATACTTGGCTTGTAATTGTGTTTAATCTTTTAATTGAGTAGCCTATTAAATATACTTTTTTATATAGTTTTACTGTCTTATTAAATTTACATTGTTTAACATATTGATTGGAATATAAAACAGATATGTTTCTAATTCTGCTTATCTGAATATTTGTGTGGGCTAGTCTACTGGTAGTGTACATGAGAGTGTAAAGAATTTTCCAGCTTTCCATGTTTTCACTCTTATATGGTAGGGGTCGCTATGACACATCTTCTTAGTACAGAATCTCCAGATCAAAACACAGGCCACGAAAAAGCAGAAACAAGTGAAAGAAGATTGCTCACCCAAATGTACAATAACGTAATCATCAAACATTAAACAGCACGTAAATCAAAACTACTCTTATACATATAGTACACTTAAACATATAGTTTTATATATTAAAACTAGGCAAATTTATTCTCAAGCAGTATTGAAATAGTACACTTACAAGTTTACTATAAGTACACATTGATATAGTATACTCACTACATAAAGTATATTTACAAATAATAATAATAATAATAATACTAATAAAAATAATATTCTTAACTAATTTATCTAAAATAAAATAAAATATATAAATTATATCTCCATATGCCTTTATTTCTAACTGAAGCCAAATCCTTGCTGTTAATAATGTAACAGAAACACTTTACACTTTAGACTAATTTACAATGAAAAAATCATGACTTATACATGACAGTAACATAAAAAACAGTGAGTAATGGGAATAAAATGTATTGGGAGAGGGAAAAAAGAGAACGAAAGAAGGAAAAAAAACGAGAGTTCCATTTTTAAAACCCTCAGCTATCTGATTAAACGGAAGGTGTCAAATCAGCTCCTGGACAAAGCTGACCTTTAAGAGACATATTTGAAAGAGACACCATCTCACCAGACTCACTGTGATGGAAGCAAGACACTCGCATACAAAGCAAGATTTCTCCCCTTAAAAAAGCTGCAAATTACTAGTACACACATCATAGATAATCAAAGATAAACTGGTTGTTCTGTTTTGAGTAGTGAATGTGATGTACAGTATGGTAGCATGTAAGCATGTATCAATTGAAAAAAGAAATGTGTTAATATATATATATATATATATATATATATATATATATATATATATATATATATATATATATATATATATATATATATATATATATATATATATATATATATATATATATATATATATATATGCAAAGTTCTGTCATGAAACCATGAAACTCGAGATGGTGCAGACTGATTATTTACAAGAAATAATCAATGATAATTCAATAATCAAAGATAATTTAATCAACTTGGAATCACATCATTCTCTAAAGCTCGCAGCTCAACCTTCAAATACGCAGTCAGCATTTGCTGTAGCAGCTGCAGTGCGCTTTCAGAAACCCTCCACCTTCCCCAGCTCCACCTGTATAAATCTGCTATGGGTAATTAATGTATGCTATATTGTACAGCAGTGTCTTACTTGCTCACAGCAGCGTGTCATGTATGTATTGGCAGTAGTAAATCCTGTAATTGATCTGCAGCAACAGCAATAACCAACAACAGCAGAAGAAGCATAGCAGATCTATTCCACCAAGACCAAACATATCAACATTGTCATATCCATTACCATGCCAAACACTCAGAGAGTTGTCAAATATACATATATAGTCATTTGAAAAAGAAAGTGCACACAATTTTACATTCAATATATATACATATATACATATATATATATATATATATATATATATATATACATATATATATATATATATATATATGAGGACATTATAAAAAATTATCTGGTCCTTGGAAGGTCTTTAAAGGGTTACTTCAGCGATTAGCATATCGAATGATTGTGCTCCAGTGATTCAATAGCGGTGGCTTTGGGAGTGGCCTCACAGGGCAGCAAAGCATTCTGGGAATTGTTGTCTTTCATCCCCATGAGACAAACATACATTTCTGTCTTTTCTCAGTCTAGAAAGTGCCAAATTAAAAAAAAAAAAATCACATTTCTACTACCTTAATGACCCAGTTTAAATACAGATTCATCTTCTGAGCGCTGAAGTACCCCTTTAAATTAGGTAAATACAACCATTAGATGAACAACAACAACAGATGACATATTTAAAAACGAAATGGAGAAGCCATGTGTGACAAACTAAGCATTTAGGCATTGATTAAGAGGTTAAGTAGTAGTCAGGCGCTGCTATTTAAATGTCTTTGATTAATTGATCAAGCGTGACCAACTCTATAAAAACAGAAGATTGCTGATCTAAAACATTCAGGTGTGTCAACACAATGCCAAGGAGGAAATACATCAGCAATGATCATAGACAACCAATTGTTGCTGTCCATCAGTCTACGAAGGGTTACAAGGTTATTTCCAAACAATTTGAAGGCAATCGTTCTGCAGTTTATTCACAAGTGGAAAACATTGAAAACAGTTGCCAATCTTTCCAGGAGTGGACGTCCCAGCAAATTCACCCCAAGGTTAGACTGCGCACTGCAAAAAAAAAAAAACTGCAAAAAACCCAAGGGCTACATCTCAGACTCCACAAGCCTAGGTTAGTATGTTACATGTTAAAGTTAATGACAGTACAATTTGAAAAAAGACTGAACAAGTCTGGCTTGTTTGGAAGGGTTGCCAGGAAAGAACTCTTCTCTCTAAAAAGAACATGGCAGCACGGCTTAATTTTGCAAAGCTGCATCTGAACAAACCACAGGACTTCTGGAACAATTTCCTTCAGACAGACGAGACCAAAGTGGAGATGTCTGGCCATAATGCACAGCGCCACATTTGGCAAAAACACAGTATATCAGCACAAACACCTCATACCAACTGTCAAGCAAGCGGGTGGAGGGGTGATTATTTGGGCTTGTTTTGCAGCCACAGGACCTGGGCACTCTGCAGTCATTATCTCAACCATGAACTCCTCTGCATACCAAAGTATTCTAGTGTCAAATGTGAGTCCATCTCTCCGACAGCTAAAGCTTGGCCGAAATTGGGTCATCCAACAAGATCCCAAGCACATGAGCAAATCTACAACAGAATGGCTGAAAAAGAAAAGAATCAAGGTGTTGCAATGGCCCTGTCAAAATCCAGACCTCAACCGAACTGTGGCAAGACCTGTGCATAAATAGATGCCCATAAACCTCAATGAACTCAAGCAATTATGGATAAAGGATAGTGGGCCAAAATTCCTCTATAATGCTGTAAGAGACTAATAAAGTCATACAGAAAATGATTACTTCAAGTTATTGCATCTAAAGATGGTTCTACAAGCAATTAAATCATAGTGTGTTCTTAGTTTGTCACACATGGAGTCTCCATTTTGGCTTTATTTTTGTTAAGTAAAATAAATAATGACACTGTAATATGACAGTGGATGGATGGATTACATTTATAGATAAAGATTTACAACCATATAGTTTGGGTTGAACTGCATAAAAGCATTGAATTAATTTTCCTTTTTTTAATTAACATGTGCAATTAATTTAAAACATGGTTCATTTTCAACCTAAATGTAAAGTATAATAGCAGAAATAAATACTATAAATGAAATAAAAAATGTCCTTATCAATAAACATAAATAATGAAAATTATCAATTAAATATTCATGATCAATTCGAATTTTATTAACTAGTCGTCCCTCGAATATTCCTAAAAAAGCCAACAATCATTGTTACGATTATCTTGATGATCAGGTAAGATTTTCACGGTTCTTGGCGGCGTCTTGCACCTCAAACACTTCTGCCTTTATCCTCAATTCCCGCTCTGGCATCTGTCTTCAGCGGTGCTCAGAGAGCATCTCCTCCTTCCTGTCTCTGTGACAAATCTGAGAAACACTAGTGCACTTTCCTCTCATTGATTAGAAGAAGTGGCGTGCTTTGCTGCATCAAACTCATTAATGGGCTCCATTAGCTTGGCTCCCCAGGCATGGCGGGGTTGAGTTAGTCTGATGGTAAACACAGATGCGCTTGGTGAGGCGGGTGACAGCGCTTCTGTTACTAATAGCAGTCACACCAGGGAGTTGTTCAATCACTCCATTCTATAGACATCTCCACTTTTCTAGCAAATGATGACCAGAGGATGCAGCAAAAATAAACCGCCGGTACAATTCCCAAGATCTGTATCGACATGACCGTAGTAATAATGGATGACAATCCCAGCAATGGGAGCTATCAAACTGCTGTTCTTGTAGCCGGGTACCCGAGAACGATTCGATGTGAGGTCAAATCTTATTACATGTGGATTATGGTGCTGTATCACACTGCATTCATTACAGCATTAGCAGGAGATGATGCCTGATAAGGACTGAACTTCATGAGTACGATCAGCTGTACAACTATCCGTCCTTCTGCTTCAAAGGCTCCATACCGGTGATACACTTAAGCGGAGTAATTAAGAGCCTCCTTTTGAATACTCAAAAGGACCTTGTTCCTCATTCTTAAAGATTAATGGAAAAGCTTGCCACATT
This sequence comes from Pseudorasbora parva, assembly GCF_024679245.1. Taxonomy (NCBI): domain Eukaryota; kingdom Metazoa; phylum Chordata; class Actinopteri; order Cypriniformes; family Gobionidae; genus Pseudorasbora; species Pseudorasbora parva. Next base: position 17,827,439 of record NC_090189.1, read on the forward strand.
CACTATCCATTCATACACGCATGCCTACAGATATAAAGAGTGAAAATTGTTTAAAGTTACATGGACTTCAAAATATAGTGAAACTTTTTTTTTCATTAAATCCACATTAAATTCACACTAGTTTTTTAGGAAGCCAAATAATTTGAATGTAATAATAATAATAATAATAATAATATGTATTATTACTATCATTTATAAGAAAGAAATCTTTATTCCGTTTCAGATTTTTTTTTTTTTTTTTTTTTCAAATTAAGGAAGCCAAGCAGAACTTTACTTTGGCTGGAGGGACAAAATTAATTTCCCAACCTCATTTCAAATTATCTGAATCCAATATTAGAAGGACGGTTAGAAGTCATTTATGTGCGTGCACACCTGTTGTGAAACTGCGGAAATTTGCATAACAGCATTTTGAAAATACCTGGAATACATCCTTCTGACAATCTATCCCCATTGAAATCAGTGGATTCACAGCACTCTGTGGTTTAGCTTAAACTCTAATGTAGCCGCTTTTCTACGCAAATATTAGTGAATGATACCCATTGCATTACTTCATTCTGTCCTGTTTTCACCCTTCCTATTGATGCACAATATCAGTAAGCCTCAATTAGTATTTAGTTGTATTTCAGGGAGGGCCTGTGCGCTGATAACTTCGATGTGCTTGGCTTGAGCCCAGCATGTGTCTCTATCAGAGCTTTACAGAAGTGTGGGCAGAGCAGAGCTCCAGGTCCAGATATCAGCCTCACCTCTATCCCAGCAGAGACCCCAGCTAATCACCATCTCATTATTTCAGCACAGAGAGGGAAAACAGGGTAAAGGACTACATGTGTGTTCCTTGCGAGATTGTGTTTGAGTGTAAGACAAGGGAAATGCTAAATGCCCGCGTAGAGATTAGCTTAGTCTGGTGAGGGCTATGAATCTGACAGCGTTAATCTCATTTCCCATTTGCCATGTTGTCATGCCCCAATACGTTTAACGAGGGGTGTTAATGAAAAGAGGGGAACTAGACTCATTAATTAAATTAGCTTCCTTATCCTCGCATCTCTCCAAGTACACTTATCACAGCTCTGATTGCCTCGCTCCATCTCGACCAGGCAAATGGCAAATTTAAATTTGCCTGGCCTTGTACAATTTCTTTATTTTATAATTCCCTTTTGCTGTAGGGTACGGGGGGAAATTTAGGGCCGGAACAGCCCAGACAATGTTCAAATGTGGGGCAGGCGGGACTTAGTTGGGAGCAGAATGTTTAGTTTGCATGGGCCTCAGCGATTAGGTCAGAGGGAAATTAAGCAATTTTTATAAAGAAATTAAAGTTAAACATCCTACCTAGGGTTAAGGTTTTACTCTATTATCATTAATATAATATGTAATCCATCTCCCTGCTTTTAAACATTTTTAATATCAGACATTTCTGCACACAATGTACAGCACATATTTTTTAAACTATTAATTCATGGACATACTGGGTTTTAAAATGCAATTTTGTTCAATTTATCAAGAGTTTAATGAATTGATAATAGAACTCTAAAGAGTTACGAAACATCTCAACTTATTCTTCTCTTATTCTGTGGTGGTGGTGGTGTGTGTGTGTGTGCGCGTGTGTGTGTGTGTGGGGGGGGACTATATATATCATTGAAGGACAGCAAGCTGGAGCTTCCTTCCACACTAATTACGAATATCAAACGGAATAATTGAATTTTCACTTTAACCTCACATGAATTATTTCACAGCCATGTCTAATTTCCTCTTTAAGCGCTTATGTATTATTCCTTGGAAACGCTGATCTGTGACTGTCCGATTTCCTCACACAGTAAAACGAACGTGGCTGTAAGGACATGAGCATAACTTTGAACCTTGTGCTGATTAAAATCTTCTCTGACAATGACAGTTCAAGCGTGTTTGGCTCGGGCAGCTTAATGATTCTTCTCTGATCATAACCTTACCCGCATGGCCCTTATGGAGCAGAATCAGATTAACATAACTATATATAAAAACTCTGCAAGTCATCAGTGCAGTCTTGGCACACCAGCACTACTGGCCGATAATGAGATACTATAAAATGCCCTGTAAATTCTGTGTCTCATCTTAAAGCCGGTTACTTAGGAGCATGCAAGATCTGTCTTTGCACAGATTGTATGCCCTCTTGCTAATCAGAGATGGGATGAGTCAATTATATGAGCTGCCTTTATGTGTCTGGTGCATCAAATTTGATCATATTCATTCACCCATTTTTAACAGTTGATGCACACACACACAAAAAAATCTCACTAATTATTCTGCCTAATGTCATTATAAATGTATGCTCTAATTTTTCTGTGGTACACAAGAGAAGTTTAAGAATTTGTACATTTTTCTCCGACAGGTCCTAGTGATCACGCTTGTCATCCTTTGCTTGAAGTAAAATGAGAGTGTGTAAAATATATACATTATATTATATTATATTATATTATATTATATTATATTATATTATATTATATTATATTATATTATATTATATTATATTATATTATACATTGCATCATATTATTCATCCAATATACATACACATTTATTTATATTTCTTTCTGATGAGTGGAAATTCAATTTCGATCCATTAAAGAGGAATAACAATGCAGTTTTTTTTTAAAGGGTAATGAAAGAGAGGTTAACAAGCGTTTAATGCCTCTCTCTTTTTTTTTCCTTCTTCCCTTTTGAAGATATTGAAAAAACCTGGCAAACCCTCTCAGCATTGACAAACACAGGGTTCAGGGGACAAGACAGAGATGGGGGAAAAAACAGCACAATGTCAAGTAAGCAAAAATACTGGAGATTTCAAATAAGAGGAGGATGTGATCCATCTACATAGTGAGATCACAGTGAGCTTGAAACAGACTGCCAGTGACTCCAAGACCAGAGAGAAGGAGAGGCGATGCAGGTGGCATGGCCTTCACAGCTGACTCATTTCCCTCATCCTCTCATACAGTTCATTCTAAACCCAGCCAACGGTTTTACAGAGAGTGGCCTCGGAGATGAGTTTCGATTAACCTTTCAATACAAAAGTAATCTCGGCTACCTATTCAGCCTTTTCAATTGCAATTTTTCTGTCTGTAAAATAATCAACAGTTGAGGGGGGGGGGGGGGGGGGGGGGTCTGCAAGTACACAAAATCGTGCTTGGCAATGTGATGCCGTTGTAGACACACTCGGGTTGAATTTAGAGTGGATGGAGCAGGGTGCAGACAGCACTAAATATGAGGACTACAATACGATGTTTCTGTCACTTATGGGTCTTTAGATTTGTAAAAAAAAAAGAAAAGAAAAAAAGATAGGGTTTTCTGCGACAGGATGTGGTAAAGGGCTGATATATTTTAGTGCTGTCAAAATGTAATACATTTTAGTTTCTTTGGTTAGCGTTACATTACATGATCCCGCTCTTTTCCATGCAAATGCTTTTAAACCATCCAAGTGCGTCAAGTCAAAAGAGAACACGCTGTCAATGTCCTGGCACACACACACGACACACAGAAAGACGCGAGCCAGTATCGTGTGCACCAGAATCAACTTGTTAGAATGATAAATTACAGAATTAAGCCAAAATGTCTGTTTTGTCAAGGATTCAGTCTAAAATTTGTTAAATAATGTCTGAAATGAACTTGAGAGTTGTTAGAAGAAAATGAGATCTGCATTATGTTCGGAAGCAGCAAATCTTGAAAGTGATAGCAGCCTAATAAACTCTAAAAAAGATGGTTCTTTAAAGGTTCTTTTCATATAGTGTCAGTTCTATTTAGAACCATATCATCTTGAAGAACCCTTCATACGCTGAAATGGTTCTTTGTGTTAGAGTTTAGGGTTCTTTTTCCCCAGCCTTTTTCTTTTTCAAATCTGTAACTGTCAAAGCAACCTCATTACAGATTTTCTGGCGCTCAGCTACGACTACACAGACTGTCAACACATTCTTAAAATATCTATAAATTTTAACTGTCAAATTGTAACTGGTTTCCTACCAATCATGTCTTTCTTTCTTTTTTGTTTAACAGAACATGTAAGTGTGACTAGCTCTGTTCAGTTAAAGATAGGCTTCTTCTCTACGACGTAACAGTAATTTTTAATTATGATCCATATTGTTCAATATTTTTAATTATTACATATGCAAAACATACAAAGTAAAACATTAAAACTATTCCATGACTTGTAAAGTGCTCATATACTGTCCATTTTTGCTCATTTTGGCCTCCATGGAAGAGACAAACTGTAACTCTAAACTAATTGTGTATTTCACATGCTGTCACGTCCCACAACCTTGTCATCTGCAGAGAGAAACAGCCACTTAAAATACACATAATGATGGATTCAAGGATTGAGAAGATATTTTACTGGAATTTGGTCTTCATTACATCGATATCATGTTCAATGCCAATTGTTATTTGTGTATTTTACCAACTATTGTTAGGGCATTGCCATTTTTGCTACACAGGAACAAGACAAACTCCAAACTAAATGTTAGAATGGGAAAGAAAGGTGATTTAAGCAACTCTGAGTGTTGCATGGTTGTTTGTGCAAGACGGGCAGGTCTGAGTATTTCACTATCTGCTCAGTTACTGGGATTTTCACCCACAATTCACACATAATTTTTAGGGTTTACAAAGAATGGTGTGAAAAAGGAAAAACATCCAGTATGCGGCAGTCCTGTGGGCAAAAATGCCTTGTTGATGCTAGAGGTCAGAGGAGAATGGGCCGACTGATCCAAGCTGATAGAAGAGCAACTTTGACTGAAATAACTCGTTACAACCGAGGTATGCAGCAAAGCATTTGTGAAGCCACAACACGCACAACCTTGAAGTGGATTGGCTACAACAGCTAAAGACCCCACCGGGTACCACTCATCTCCACTACAAATAAGACAAAAAGGCTACAATTTGCCCTAGCTCACCAAAATTGGTCAGTTGAAGACTGGAAATTTTTTGCCTGGTCTGATGAGTCTCGATTTCTGTTGAGACATTCATATGGTAGAGTCAGAATCTGGTGTAAACAGAATGAGAACATGGATCCATCATGCCTTGCTACCACTGTGCAGGCTGGCGATGGTGTAATGGTGTGGGGAATGTTTTCTTGGGAGAGGATGGGTACATGGTTGTCTTAAAGGGATGGACATGGTCAAAAACAATGCTCAGGTAGGCCATGGCATTTAAAGGATGCCCAATTGGCACTAAGGGGCCTAAAGTGTGCCAATAAAACATCCCCCACACCATTACACCACCACCACCAGCCTGCACAGTGGTAACAAGGCATGATGGATCCATGTTCCCATGTTCTCATTCTGTTTACACCAAATTCTGACTCTACCGTCTGAATGTCTCAACAGAAATTGGTTGGTTGATTAGATAATTGCATTAATGAGAAATTGAAAAGGTGTTCCTAATAATTCTTTAGGTGAGTGTATATATATGTATATATATATATATATATATATATATATATATATATATATATATATATATATATATATATATATATATATATATATATATATATATATATAAATACATATATACATACACATACAAACTTATAATGTTAATAGTAAAAAATATCAACATTTGCTCCCTATGTGGAGTGTTTTAGTCACTTTTTGACAGTTTCTTTTCAGTTAGCTTGCTGCTGTCTATGTACGTAGACAGCAAGGCACTTCGCTAGGTTTTGAAACAGAACATGTATTATAAAAAGAACATAAACCTAACAGCAGATACACAATGTAGGTGTCTGAAAACCATCTCTTAGTCTTGTATTGACCCTGTCTCATGTTTTGCTGACAGGTGCCAGCTGCAGCTCTGACAAGTGTGAGGATGAGGGACTGAAAAATGCATTCCTACAGGCAAACACATGCGCTGATGTTTTTGTAAAAAAAAACTTTAGCTGGAGTGATTATTGATTCCTTGGGATTGAAACCGTCTGACGGTCTTATTAATGGTGTATTAGAGCTTCCAGTGCTAGCAGCAGAACTATCATCAAACAGACGTTGAATGTGCGATGCTTGCTAAAGAGGTCACAGATATTGTCATGACAACGTCTGTTCGGCCCAGGTCACGTAACCTCCATTATGGCAACAGATGTGGACGGGCATCACATGTTGGCGCAGATTCCTGAGCGAAAGTTGCAATTAGGTATGACAAAACAAAGATTTGCTGGAGAGATAGCCATGAAGTCATCCCCACAATGGAAGCCAAATAGAGATAGAGAACAAAGGCCAGGGCAGCATCTGCTCAGATAAATATGAAATCATGCTATTACTAAAATGGCATGAGATGCGTGGAAAGGTAATAAAATGTCGCTGGAGGAGAAAAAAAAATTGTATCAATAGATTTTTCAATTACTGTGCAAAATGAATCACAGACTTTTGCTAAATAGGCGCTAAGCCAACCTGCCTCATCTTTGTGTCATTTTTAACCTTTTTTCCTTCCTCTCTGAGGAATGAAATGACAGGAAATGTAAACAGTTTTAAAATAGAAGTTTTTTTCATGGTCATCCTGTAATTAAACCAGGCCAGAGCAAAGAGAGTGGGAAGAAAGAGGAACGGCTGCATATTATTCACTGATAGAAAAAAAAATGGTGAAATAAGAAGACAACAATGACGAAGATGAAGAAATAACAATTGAAAGCCTTTCATGGCACAAACCCCTGAACCAGTGCAATAGTGTCAAAAGCCTGTCTAACCTACCTGTGAGACCCCATGATGCAATAATTTAGATTCTCTGCAACTGGCAAACTGCAGAACATCAGATGGGAGTAAAAACTCAATGACTATTGAAAATATAAGCATGTGGAGCAGCAGGTAGTTCATTCAAACATGATTTTTCTGCAATACTAAGTATCACTGGAGCACAGAAAAGCACATATCCAACTCTAAAGTCTAAGGGCCAGATTTACTTACATCTTGCGCCAGTGCAAACCCTCTTTTGGCATTAAAAAAAAAACTACTGTCAGGATTTACTAAAGACACGCAGCGATAAATTAGCACTAAAAAGGCGTGGACAGGGTTATTTTTGTGGCTGACCTTATTGCATATGCATTTGTAGGAGTTTCCCCTTCAACCACAAAATTTATAGGAGAAGAATATTTAAATGAATCATGCAAGGTGATTCACTGAGGTTTGCTCTAGTGCAGTAATTCTTAAAGTGTGGTCTGCGGACCGCCATCAACCCCTAGTGGTCCGCGAAAAGATGACCTAAACTAGGCAAGTGTTTATAAAATCGTCACTTATTTAAGTAGATTTTTATTGTACTTGCGAAACAGTTCTTGCCATTCTGTTTTAATAACGTAAAAATTTATTCTATCTATTTAATCTATTAGTTTTGTAATGTACTAGTTTTTGTTTCATGTGTAAAATCCCAGTAATTTCAGTGATATTGAACATTAAAGGCCCTTTCACACCGGACACGTAACGAAAAAGCGTAACGAATAACGAATATTTCGCATGCGAATACTTCGCGTCAAAACCATTCACATCAGCCGCGACACTAATTTGCAACGTTCAGAGCTCCAACATTCCAAAACATTTGCTGCGTCAGCTGAGAAAACACGGACAGTGAAGATGAGTTTTTCATTTTACTTTTCACTGGGTTTCGGGTGCAACCCAGTCTTGAAGGACAGAGAGTCTGAAGGGGAGTATGCTAATCATGTACAGGAGCTAAATCTTTATCATGGCCGGTTCTGCACTTAGTACTTTCTTAAGTCTGTGGGACAATTTGAGGATCTCATCCCGAGACAGCAGCGCATCTGACGAGACAAACGCGCTCTTCAGAACCAATCCATCCGGGCTGTTTCCAGTTCAGTCACAATGTAAACATTTAAGTGCCACAGACATACTGATGGCAACACATTCACTTTCCATAATCGCGGACATAAGGTTAAAAAAAAAAAACGATATATAAAAGGTCAGCTTAGGTTATTGCTGTCTGTAAACACAGTAGTAAACATAGCTGCAGATGCACAGCTTTGACTAGACCTACAGCTGTAATCTCATGAGATATGCCATATTTGGCAATGGTTAATGTTGAGCGAATAGCTCATGACATCAACTGGAATTTCGTCACCTTTGTTTCCTTCTATGTGATTGGTTGAAGCCGTTTTTGACGCCGCTAGAGTAAAAAAAAAATCGAAACTGAAACGAAAAAAATAAATGCGTTTTTTTTCGCCGCAGCACATTCGCGTTCGGTGTGGAAGCACTCATTACACAAACAGCTGACCAAAAAATAAAACCATCGTGCAAATTATTCGCACGTCAAAATCGCGTCCAGTGTGAAAGGGCCTTTAAGGGGAACATTCTTTTCAGCATTTTATTGTTACCATAGTTACAACCATAGACTTCCTATACCCACCACCTCAGTTTTAAACTAATGGCTCTTTGGAATGGCATTAAGTGGGACCTAGGCTGTTACAGTATGTTTAATTGCAGTTTTTTTTTTCCACATGTGCAGTCTGTTGTTCATATTAAGCTGCAACTCATTTCACATTTTTTTTTTTAATTAAATAAAAATGTATATAATAATTTCGCATCATATCATTGCATTTGTGTTTGAATAATTAGTTTTTGACTTGAAACAGTTGCATATTAAACTTAAATTTAGCTTATCCTTCTTATTTTGTTGGTTTTTGGGGGCGTGTTAGAGTGGGATTCTGTAGGTGGTCCTCAGAAAAAAAATTGGAAGATATAGTGGTCCTTGGGCTGAAAAAGTTTGAGAAACACTGCTCTAGTGTAACCCCTCCTGTTCAAACTGCCCACTCTAAGCGGGACTCGAAACTCGGGTTCGCCGGCATTTGAAGAGTGAGGTTTAATCACACAGCGACTACTACTGGCCTCCGTTGCACTGGTATTTTAGCCATTATTTACAGCCCAAAAACAGTGTGTTTAAACCACATGCTAATTTGCGCTGCTCTTTGTCTTAAAGTCCTGACCAAGTTACATGAAGATCCTGAAGTAAAATCGTAAGGGAATGAGCTAGACAGGCAGTCATTTATGTGTATTAGTTGGTCTTTTTTGTAGGACAAAGAAACAAATATGTTTCCTTGCCAGGGGAATTGCAAACATACAGCTTTTCCATGCTCTTACAGGAGTTGTGGGACAGCTGCCCAGTAAATCATTTCAGAAATGAGGTCACAACCAGGCAGGAAATGGTGCGAGTTCTATTCTAATCAGTGCCACTTCAAGCCAATCCTTTTTATATCAGCCACCTTTGCTACCCTAAGTCTTTCCTGACCTTGGTTTAATGCCAAGCCGATCAAAAATTACTATTCATGTAAGAGATTCTGGGTTAAGGTGGATCATCCCATATTTTGTAGAGTTGAGGGAGATAATCACCAACAGCTACAGGAGAGATTACAGAATGACCAATGAGAAGAACAAACCAGCTATATAGCCTACAGAATGCCTATTTGTGTGCCATAGCCTCCATTCTAGGGCAACGGAGCACTCGGTTTATGAAGAAAAGTTTGTGACTGATTTTAAGACATAACTTTGCGACGGATGATTAAACATGGTTTAGTTGGTTTAGTTAGAGTGTTTCAGCATGTCGGAGAGCAAACCGCAGAGCATTACAGGAGATTATGGCAAATCTGATTACCATTATTTTACTTGTTCCGCTTATGCAAAATTTCATTTGGAATAAGTCTTTAACCTTGACTTCAGTCCGTACATCAGAAAGGAAAGAAATGTAAAAAAAAGAAAAAGAGTGTTTCAAAGCAGAGACCAATATACAGAGCATCAGTACTAAGAAGATGCAAATGACAAATCAACAGACAGAAATATGCAAATAGCATTTATCTAAAGTCATTACCACAACAATTAGTCTCTGCAATCATCAAAATATTTCAATGAGGATGGTTACAACTCATTGACTATTCATTATGTTCTCTAATTAGATCATAAATTGTAAAGATATACAAGCATGAGCCTTTGACATATTTCTGGTGAGAAGACAGTAAAGCAGAATTCTTTACGCATACATAAATAAAAGTCAAAGTGCAAAAACTTCTAAAAATAAATAAATGCGTTTGTTAAGCAATATGTACTCAGAAATTCAATGCTCCTTATTTATTAAAGGGGTGATGAATTGAGAAATCAACTTTCCCTTGAAACTTTCCCTTTTGATATATAAAAGGTTTATGGTAATATATCCTGTAAGTTTCAGAGCTGAAAACTTCCTTGTTAGTCAAAGAAAAGCTTTTAGAGACACCAGGCCCAGAACACAATCGTGTTCGCAACTTGACGTCATCTATTTGCGAAACACCGCCTCTACAGCACGTCTAATTCAGTAGCCTCAAAGCCACTGTAGCCCCAAAGCCACTGTAGAAAATAGCCTATTACTTTTTAGTTATGATATTTTTGGATGTAAAAACCACACAAACTTCATTAGTTGACTTCAGACAACAGTATACAAAAAAGCCAGTTCATACCCAAAGTAAACCGGTGACCCAAGCCACACAACACAAAGCTAACAATATGTGAAAATATGTGCCTTGAGGAAAAAAAGAAGCAGCAATTCTGCAGATAATGCATAAAATTGAGATGAAAAAGTGTTGTCAGACAACCACATTTAAGCCATTACTGTTTGTTAGCGATAATTTGCTTGGTATTTTAAGATCATTTGTTCAACACCTACGCAATCTGCTGTGGGTGAAGAGAGACATGTGTTGGGCAGGGCTGGACTGGTAATCTGGCATACCGGGCATTTGCCCGGTGGGCCGATGCACTTTGGGGCCGGTATAGTGTTTTAAAAAAAACAAAACTTTTTTTTGTACCACTGACAACATGCAGCGACAGCGGCCCATTGGTTTGTCTTCTGAATTGACAAGCCGAAGCGAGAGAGACCTCCCCTCCATATTAGGCACTTTTTTCTATTTATTTATTATTTGAGCGCATGGAACTGCAAAAGATGAATATCCACACAGTGCAGCCGCTGAAACGTACGCTGCGTTTAAATGCTGCTCTATACGGCACTTTGACTTATTTTGTTTTATACAATCGTGTGATATGGAAACATTACAGGTTCTGTGTTGAATCAGCTGAAAACAGCCGCGAGTATGTAACCTATTCATGACGAGGTAAAGTGGAAAACGGCAATACACACAAACGTTTCACTCTGCAGCTACTAACAGCGAATAAATATGGTGTTTTGGAAGAAACATTTATTAAAAATGTTGCTATATTACATAAATTAATATTGCAGAATATAAATCACTTTTATAGCTAGGCTGTTTTCGTATTTTCTACAGGTGTTTACATTTTTTTTACTTACAAATATAATAGTTTATTATATGTTTTATATAGTTTTGGAAACCATATAGCCATATAATGAGGAGCAAGGTTTGTACAGTCTGTGTTTTTTACCCTCTGACTATGATCTTACATTTAAATGAAACTGGCCTACAGTTAAACTATTCTCTATAAAACAGCTTTAAAGTCTGGATCCCATGAATAAAGGACAAAGCCTTTTTTCCTCTTTAAAAGTTTTATTAATTTTTTTTAATAGATTTAATTAAATTGAATAGCCTCATGAAAGATAGATATCAGTGTCTTACTTAAATGATGTGTTAACTCTTAAAAAATATGATTGTTCAACCCAAAATGGGATCAATGGGGCGGCAGTGGCTCAGTGGTTCATGTAGGTTGTCTACAAACCGAAAGGTTGGTGGTTCAATCCCCGGTTCCACCTGACCAAGTGTCAAAGTGTCCATGAACAAGACACCTAACCCCAGCTGCTCCCGACGAGCTGGATGGCGCCTTACATGGCTGACATCGCCGTCGGTGTATGAATGGGTGAATGTGAGGCAAAAATGTAAAGCGCTTTGGATAAAAGCGCTATATAAATGCAGTCCATTTACCATTTACTCACCCTAATGTCATTCCAAACCTAAATGAATTTATTTCTGTGTAGCATAAAATAAAATAATTTGAGTCTGTTTTTTTTGTTCATACAATATTCAAAGGGAAGCCTAACCAAAATGGCTCGGTTGCCAACATTCTTTAAAACAGTTGCACAGAAGTCATACAGGTTTGAAATGACACAAGAGTGAGTAAATGATGACGGCATTTAAAAGAAGTAAATTTACTGCATCCTAGCACAAAATCATCAGTGCTTTACTGCCAAGGGCATTTCTGTGTGACAAAAAAAGCAATATTAAGTTTATCTGCATTTGCAGCAAATTCGATAATATCTATCATCATTTGTCCTTGTCCTAGTTTTATTTATAGACGCCAATTTAAGGCCCCAACCCCAGCAAAACATTCACGGGGAACTCATGGGCCGAATGTGCTGGGTAGCCTATGCCAGAGCCGAATTTTAGCCCCAGTCCAGCCCTGGTGTTGGGTGATTTTCTTACATACCTTGACAATGGAGCGATGCCAAAAACACTTTAGTATACTCTCAAAATAAATGCCTTCTAAACTTAACTAAACTGCCTGGAGTGTGTTTATTTTTTCTTTTCTTTTATTTTCTTCTTCTCGTGCGCTTAAATTACAAGTTTAATTTCCTTCTGCTGACGGCTACAACTTTCTGTTCCCTATATATTGTAATACCTGTGAAGCTTAATAAAACCCAAAGCACACTCCATCTTTTAAAATTATAATTTGCTAATAATGTTCTTCAAGCTGCATAATATAAACATCATTTGTACTTGGAGAACAACAGGGATTTCTGGGTAAATGTTCCTAAATGGCATGGGGCCAAAATGTCCTTTCCCCCTTGATCTGATGAAATAAACACAGCGGTTGGTTGTGCATCCTGATTATGGCGGAGGGGCATGATTTTTTTTTGTAAATCCCTGGACGCAAATATTTGTTATATTCCATGTTATTATTTGTTAATGGCTCAGTGGTGCTGGGACTAAATCAATTTGAGCTGATCTTTAAAAGCCAGCGCATCAGTGAGCACATTAGCCTGATTTGCACTTCATTATGTGCACTGATGGGCAGTGCTGAACAATCACATCAGCAGGTGCAGAGCAGAGTGGAGGGAACCCAGGCAGGTAGAACAGTGTGTGTGTGTGTGTGTGTGTGTGTGTGTGTGTGTGTGTGTGTGTGTGTGTGTGTGTGTGTGTGTGTGTGTGTGTGTGTGTGTGTGTGTGTGTGTGTGTGTGTGTGTGTGTGTGTGTGTGTGTGTGTGTGTGTGTGTGTGTGTGTGTGTGTGTGTTGCACAAATAATTGCCTTTAGAAGAATATCCAAAAGGTCTGCAGAGAGCTATAGCGAATGTTCTACTGTTTTTTTTTTCCAGCACTAAAAGAGTAAGAAAACTGCTTGAAAACTGCATTTAAAATTTGTTTTGCTTTCCTGAAATGTGTTGTCCTTTCTATGTGCTTGCAATTCGTTGAGGATTGCTTTGGGATTTGCTATCTGGAGTTGTTGTGATGCTTTTAGATTTCTTGATGATTTACCAGGCAAACTTTTATATGAAAAAACAAGATAAAAGTGTAGGTTTCAACATCTCCATTTCTAAATAATTACCTCATTCCCTTCCAAAATCTGTCATTGTATTCTGTTATTATTTGTGTAAAGCACCTTACGGGAATGAGGTTAAAATTGTTATGATAAAAAGCTATTTGCACTTCTGGTAGGCTATGTGAACTACGTGAAGTCTAAGAATGAATATATATATATATATTCATTCTTAGACTTCACGTAGTTCACATAGCCTACCAGAAGTGCAAATAGCTTTTTATCATAACAATTTTAACCCCACAACCTCATTATATATATATATATATATATATATATATATATATATATATATATATATATATATATATATATATATATATATATATATATATATATATATATATATATATATATATATATATATATATATATATATATATACACACACACACAAACACACACACTTAGTGGTTTCCCAAACCACAGACAAGGCAGAGCAAAATATAGATTGGGTTAAAATAATTATTTTAATATTTAATGTTGGTAACTGGAAAGCATAATGTTGATTAAAAAATGCACTTAATAAATAATACCAGGAGTGTTTATCCAATTTATATCTTGTTCAGGCTTGGGTTGTCATTCGGCGAATCTTATTTGAATTTTGTGGAAAAAAAATATATTAATGCACATTAACAATTCATGCAAATGAGGCAAAAATCCTTGAAATAATCTCATAATTGAGCTGTCCTTTTTGTAAAACCCTGAAAAGATTTAGTAATGGGTTTTTTGTATAGTGGTTCTGCATTTAGTAAAGGTCTGGTTAACATGACTTGAAGGGCATTTCTATGTGACAACCAAAATAAAAATAAACGTAAAATGAAAACTACTTTTAAAAAACGATGAATGTTAATGATGTGGTCCTTATCGAGTGTCTAGTCAGCAACTTGCAAACTTTTAAAGCACATAACAGTTTAAAAAAACTCACTGTAACGCAGTTCGTAGATGGGAAGGAAGGAGGCGGGAACCGGCGAACGTGTAACAACTTTTATTAAATAAACAAAACGAAAGTAAACCGCGGGCAGCCCCTCACGGACGACTGCCCACCCAAACATAACAAAACTCAACATAAATCCAGGCCTGGTCCTCTCTTGTCTTCCGCTGCCTTCGCTCCTCCTTTTAGGCTCCCGTCCCTTGGCCGCGAGACGAGACCGGTGCGTCACTCAGCTGGTACTCATTACCACTCGTCACCAGCCCGCTCTCGCGATCCCTCACCCCGCTGCTTGCCACACCATTTTATGTTGTAAAACTAAATGTGAAAGTCTTTTAAAGTGATCTTAACCACAGACCTAATCTTCCTCATAAATCGAAAACGGCTATTCCAAAAAACACATTGGACGTTCCAGAGGGAGCCCATTGCGAATCAGCCTTCCGGGTTGGCCTACAAACTGGCACCTTGACAAAACATCTCAATTGCAAAATCTGCCTGATTGTACAGAAACTGGTCCATTTATGCCACCAACCCCAAAGTTATATTTAGGGGAAGAATTCATGTTTGGAGGTCACAATGGATGCAAACATAAGTATTACGACCGCAACCTTCAGCTTCTGCTAAAAGTCAATGTTTCCGGACAACTCATTCCCACAGCGATCACCTATAAAGTCGTGAAGCCCGTGTGTTATGGGTGCGGAAGCAACTTTGCGAACGGTGTCTGTGCGGATCTACTTGCGAGGGCTGGAGGACGACATCACCTCTCTGGTGGGTCACAGTTGGCTGATCTTGTTCCCCAGGGGCCGACCTCTCCGCTGAGAAAGGCATTAGACGAAAGGCCGTGGGCAGCTGTGGGGTTTAACAAGGTAGCTGGCTTCATTTGAGCATGTATTGCTTATTCGCAGCTGAAATGCTCTCAGCACAGCTTATGTTTGACATATTTCCCCCTCTGCTACTGCATATTTACAGAGGCCATTGAAAACTCCTCAAGGGCATGACAGGCAATGTGGGAAAGTATATTTGTAGACTTCAGCTTTTCTGTAATCCTGAGGTCTCTGCCCAACTTCACGCCCTTGGTATCGAAAAACACACGGGTAAAACAGCTCCTCCAATATATCAAAAAATACTTTGGCATTACACAGCATTAAAATCGCCCATGGATGTACTACTACTTTTAATATTTCTTAAAAGAAATACGCGCTCTGAAGTGCCTTAATATTAAAGTGCTTTTTCATAAAACATCAAACTGGAGCTCCTCTTAGTTTTTCATATCTGTTGTCTGTGGGAATATTTCAATGAAACCGCATCTGATGGTGCAAAATTAGTTATGAGGCTGAGGTTTAGCTCATAGGTATGATGAAGATTTGTCCTATATACTTTTTCATGAACTCGCTACAAACTAAATAAACAGCAGAGATATTTAATAGCAACTATGATTCAAAAAATGCCATTAGAGGTGGCAAGTTTGATTCATTTCCATTAATCATTTGTCAAACTGTCGATTGAAATGAAATTAATCTAATTATTTGTTTTTGTCAGCATATAAAAATGTCCCCGGCTGCATACATTTTCATACATTAATGTATTTTCATACATTAAGAGGAATATGTAAATATACTTCTGTATCACATAATACTCACATAGCATTAAATTGCCCCTGGATGTATTACTTTAATATGGAAGTGCTTTTACATGAAACATCAAACCAGAGCTCCTCTTACTTTTTCATACTCTACTACTCGCTATTGTCTGTGAGAATATTTCAGCGGAGTCCAATTGGACCTCATCCAATGTTCCAAAACAGTTGAGTCTAATGTGAAGCCCGTAGGTAAAAAGGCATGATGAATCGCACCACACACGCAGGATTAATCTTTCTCATTAACGCCAAGCTGTGAACTGGAGCTACGCATGACCGCACAGGAGGCATAGAGGGTCTGTGTTTAAACATGGATGGCACTTGTTCAGGATTACATCGGCAGCTCATTTTATGGCTAGGAAACCACCTATATCTCCATGCAGAGTCAGTGAGTAAGGCTATTGGGATATAAGTATTTTTTAGAGCTCATTACGAGCCCTAATTGGAAAAGCATGGCAAGAAGCCATTTTTGCACTACCATGATAACTGATACAGCTTCTCTCATTGTAATATCTGCAATATATTGCGATATAGAAAGCTACTGTATTGTAAGTTACCATATACAAAATCTACAATAAGAGGAGATGCAAACAATTCACAAAGACAAATTAGCAAAATCACTCAGTGGTTATAATACTTTTGCATTTCGCATACAAAAAAAGATGTTTGTGTTCATTTTCTATGGAGCTGCACGATTAATAGTTTAAAAAAAAACCTAGTTTCAAACACCCACGCAATCTTATTCATAAATGACAATGATTCAGCTATAACTGTCTATTAAACCTTTGACAAGTATAATTCCAGAAAACATTAAGATCTGCATTGGTGCTGCCGCTGATCCAGAGAGACCAGTTGTCATGTATAGTTATGAAAAAGCTTCTCAAACAGTATCATTATTTCTCTTACAATAATTCAAAATATCACAGAAGTTTGGATATAATCACAAAATGTTTATGGTAGCGAACCAAATAGAGTAAATCAGTTGTTAAAAGTAAGTTGTCGACATCTCAGATCGCTACATGGCTACCACTTGAAAAGCTTACCTACGACAAACATCAAAATTCCGATAAATTTTGGCTGATATGGTCCCCCCTATGGGAATATATAAAGGAACTCCATTAACATGTATATCAGACTGCTATTAATATCTGTTTTGAAAAAATTCCTTTTGATTTATTTTATTTTATTTTTATGCTCTAAATTAATGTAACTGTTTATCTGTGGCTGTTGTTGATTTACTATTATTTATTTATTTTTACTTCCTGTCTTTTTAGGTTTTGTATATCCTGTAACATGAATAGAACTGTATATTGTATGTTGCGAAGGTATTAATGTAAATTTTTAAATGTGGGCAAATAAAAATTAAAAAAAAAAAAAGTAAGTTGTCGCTTCAAATAAAGATAATATCAATTACACTGCTATGCCAGTAGGGGGCAAGAAATGCTGCATCCGATATCGTAAACTTCCCTACTATATAGTAGGCGAAAACAATATACGACACAACAAGTTGATCAAATTCACAATACTCATAAATTCACAATTCTCATAAATCCGTCACATGATGCCACGGGAGAGGGCGTAACTGACGCTGGTAGGTCACATAATAATGACAACATGGTGAATGTAGTACATTCGGATTACAGTCATACTACATACATTAATACTATATAAATCATTTAAGCAGTTATGGTAGTTATGGTAGTTATGTTAACAAAATAAGTTCCTACTCAAGAAAGCATGTCATTGAATCCTTTAAGATATTCAAAATACTGATTCATCTGATTCACCCCTTAATGAAAGTCTATGAGTGAGCCATTGAATCATTCATTCAAACTATTGTTTTTAAGAATTCATCCAAATCAACAAAACAGAATCGTGATTTCTATTTGAAACAGTAAAAAACAGATTCTCAATTTATCCAGAATTGTATTACATCAAATTATGATTTAAGAAACGACACATTAAATTGAGCAAAAGTTACAGTAAAGACATTTATAGTTACAATAGATTTCTATTTGAAATAAATGTTTTTATTTTTATTTTTTATAAGTTCTTTCTATTTATTAAAGAATCCTGGAAATAGTAAAATCAGTGTGATTTCTGAAGGATCATGTGACACTGAAAACTGCAGTAATCTCTGCTAAAATATCAGCTTTGCCATCAGAGGAAAAAGAATATATTATATAATATATTATATATATATAAAATACATTTAAAAAAATATTTTAAATCTTTTAAATTCTAATTGTAGGCGTGGTGCTTGTAAGAGACTTCTTTCAGAAATATGAAAAGTATACCTTCCCAATTTTTGAATGTAAATGCAAGTTGTAGTCATGCTTTTTAAAGAGCTGTTTTAGTTGTCTGGATTGCGGTGGTGGAGAGAGGCTTCAGTCTCAGTAAAGTATGCCAGATCAGAGTAGTTTGCTGCATTTTCCGCAACCAAGCGTTCAGAACCAGCCTGCAAGGTGTGAAACCATGTCATGCGAATCACATTCAACACAAGGTTTTGGCCTTGCTTGTACTGTCATCTGATTTGCATAGCTCCTCGGGTGCTAAAACATAATTTAAATCAGGTCCTAAAACAATCCAAACAAAGTGTGCAAATAAACAATGATATCAGTGAATTCCCCAAAGGGATTCTGCCCCAAGTATATCAATGATCATTTTTCATTCTTATTCCGAAAACAGTAAAATCCTGACGGGTTCCTTTTAGTAAATAGAGCTGACAGTGCAAGAATCCCAGGGGACAGAGAGAGGGAAAAAACAGGCACCGTGAGAAGCAGAAGTGAGTGTTTTTGTGCATGAAACACCTTTTTTTTTGTTCTTGGCTATTCTTCACAGAGAATTATACATTCTGGTGGAGGTTACAGAGATCAGAAGTCACAGACAATTTTGGGTTTCTCATTCTTCTACAAAAGTCTACAGATTTTGAAAAGTCTACAGACGTGAGTAGGGCTCACTGTAATCTGTTATGGCTTTGTATCTAGGCCTTATAAATAGCCCTTTTTAACACTTTTGCAACCACTGAGATTAAACCATCATGTGATCATCAATGCATGTCCTGTTATCTGATGATTCTGGGATTACTGGACCTGACAAGAGATCCCCCCCCATGAGCTGATCAAGGCTTAGCCACCCACTACACACTCTTCCAGAAGCTTCTGAGGGCTTTGCTCCAAATCGCATGCTTAGAGCGAGAGATAAAGGCCAAACCTCCCAACCAAGCTCAGTGAAGCTGATGGCCAGAATGAGGTCATTCCCAAGCCTTGAAGCATACTTCACCAATACCCATCTAGGGAAACTGTCAGGGTTTGTTGAATGGAATGGAGCAAGGACTCAATTGCAAGAGGAATGGGCTTTATTTAATACAAAATAAACCAAGACAAACAAAAACTACCCCAAGGGGGGAAAACAACTTGACTTCACTTGACGAGCAGGGAAACATGAAGTACATAAGACGATCCAGCCCAGGACTGCAAACACAAGTAAATGGGAGCAAACAAACAAGGGTAACAAGAGAAGACAGGTGGGGCAAATGAACCAATAATCAGGAAACAAGGTGGGCACGGTTAGACAATCGACATGACCACATGGGACAAAGAAACACATGAACATGTGCTTACACCAAACGGGAATTGAACATGCAGCTAATGAAAACTCATAAGCACAGGATAGCATGCAGCCAGTGAAAAACACCAGGTGCATGCTACACAACACATGAGGAGCATGAATGGCCGAATCCCAACACAAAACCAAAACCCAACTAGACCGAAGTGCTGGGATCCAAACCCCACGCCCCACACAGAACACTCAAAAGGACCGAAGAGCACGCAGCTCGAGCATGCACAAAGCTACGCGCTCACACAAGACAAACAATATAGGAGTATCAGGGCTCTGTAACAAAACCAAGAGAAAGCTAGACCGAAGTGACAGAACCCTGACAGAAACATCTTTCATTATTAAAGTCTTCCAATCGTCCAGTAAATGATCAAAAAGAAGAGTACTGAAGGCCGTAAGGTATTGATATTAATTTTGCTGTCTGTAACGGTAACAATGTCTGTAACTCAGTGGTTTCTCTTTTTTGGCACATGCATGCATCTAAAACTTATATAATATACTTTATATAATATATTGAATATAATATTCCCATATTTATCAACTACAAATTAGTTCAGAAATCTAACACTTATACTAATAAGCAAATTTAAAAACAGAGAATGTTATTTTAGATCTATGGAACCAGCTGTAATTATGCAAATATCCAGTATCATATATATATATTAAATTATATTTGAAAACCCCTTGAGCGTGCCAGTAAAGACATCAATGTTACCAAATATTTTCTTTCCAATGCTGGTAATAACAACTTAATAATAAGGGGGGAGGAGGAGGAGGAGGAGGAGGAGGAGGAGAAGAAGAAGAAGAAGAAGAAGAAGAAGAAGAAGAAGAAGAAGAAGAAGAAGAAGAAGAAGAAGAAGAAGAAGAAGAAGAAGAAGAAGAAGAAGAAGAAGAAGAAGAAGAAGAAGAAGAAGAAGAAGAAGAAGAAGAAGAAGAAGAAGAAGAAGAAGAAGAAGAAGAAGAAGAAGAAGAAGAATGTCAAATGAATGCAGGCTTGGTGAGCAGCCTTGGTAAGATACCACAATATATAAAATTCATTAAAACTTCACTGTCAATGTTGTGATTACGCTAATTTAAGAGGGCAAAAAAGAAAAAAAAGAAAACTTTTGTAAACAACAGAATAAAGTTTATTTTAGGCTACAAACTTCCAATATAACTATTATGGACAACAATTTCTCTCTCTGGGAATAAGTCTGGGTCTTCCAGTCAAACGGCTTTACTCAACATTGGCGGCCTGCTGTGAACAGCAGGGAGGAAAAGCGAGAAGCGTCTGAGCACTGTGCTGACCATCCACAGCACTCAATGTTAGTCATACTGATCAGGGTTTGGCTTAAACTACCACACAAAGAACGCCCGTTCCTCCCAGGACCCCCCAGATCTGTGCAAAACATGTGATGAGGCAAAGTGAATAATAATAAAGGAAAATAATCATCCAGTGCCTTCAGTCAAATAATGACAGCCAACGTGCTGAAAGCAGGTCGAGAGATTCATGGGTGGGGATGCATTAAATATCATTACCAAGAAATGTGCGCACTAGGATTATTCGCTGCGAGCAGCCGCTGATTGCTTTGTGGAGGGAGCCTGTGTGGCAAGCAATCAAAATGGAGCTTGAGAGCGAATAAGTTTCCCCTGTGCACAAATCACTAATTACTTATTAATGGCCAGATGAAGAGAGTCAGTGCCTTCAAAGTAAACACGTGCCAGCGACCCTGGAGGGGCAGAAGGAAATTGGGAGGAATTGCTCTGTAAACTGTGATGGCAACTAATCAAGTTCAGTGGCTCCAATACATCGGTGAAAAGGCCAATTCATAGCCCTTTCTCCTAAGGGGAAACTGAAAAGAAATGCATAGAACAATGTGTGTGTGTGTGTGTGTGTGTGTGTGTGTGTGTGTGTGTGTGTGTGTGTGTGTGTGTGTGTGTGTGTGTGTGTGTGTGTGTGTGTGTGTGTGTGTGTGTGTGTGTGTGTGTGTGTGTGTGTGAGTGAGTGAGTGAGTGAGTGAGTGAGTGAGTGAGTGAGAGAGAGAGAGAGAGAGAGAGAGAGAGAGAGAGAGAGAGAGAGAGAGAGAGAAAGGAGAGAGAGAGAGAGAGAGAGAGAGAGAGAGAGAGAGAGAGAGAGAGAGAGAGAGATAGAGAGAGAGAGAGAGAGAGAGAGAGAGAGAGAGAGAGAGAGAGAGAGAGAGAGAGAGAGAGAGAGAGAGAGAGAGGCAAACAGTGGATGAAATAAACACCATTTCAGGAACATCATAAAGAAACACTTATTTACAACGAAAGACAATGGAGACCAAGGACAGCTTCATTGTACAAAAAAATCTTAAACTATAGGGATGCACAATAGATTTGGACCATATTGGTTATTGGGTGACATTATCAATTTTTAATTTTTTTATTTATTTTTATTTAAAATATATTGGATGTTTACCTATTTTTACAGTTAGATTACCTTTGCAGTCATCTATAACACCTTTAAAAAGACCAAATATTTATTTTGTTCTCAAATGTTATCTTTAGCTAATTTCAAATTGAAAATCCATTATTATGTACATTATTTTGTAATCCTAAATTAAATAAAAACAGCATATTTTATCTTATTTGTAATATTTTAGACAAAATTGAACTGAATTTTACTATCAGTCACAACATGAAAATAATTATTGTCTGATCTATATCCGAGGGAATTTTAATTTTGGTGCAATGCGTGGAGATTTTATGTGGAAAACATTTGGTCCTTGGGTTCGGTCATGTGCTTAATTTTTAAGGGTTGCCACCATGGGGTCATTTGATTGATTTAGTCTAAATTAAAATTAATAATTAATTAATTAATTAAACTAAATGAATTACATTTTATTAAATTAATTGCTAATAAACATACTTTACCCTAGGAAAAAAAAACTGTTAAACATGAAAGTATTATTTAAGTATTTAAGACATTTCTCCTTTAACTTTTTCGAATAAAGAGTCAAGACCCAAAACCCATTGAACATTTTTTCTAAAAGTGATTGAACAACCCAATGATGAACAAATAATGACAGAATATTTCAACACGTCTCTTAAGGAATAAGTGTTAAGTCAAAAAATGATTAAAATAGGCATAAATGTATTCTTCTATCCGTCACACTTAGCCAAAGTACAGTGATTAGATTATTAAACAGAGGACAATGGATCTAGAGAAGGCTATTATGGTGAAATGCAGTAATTATATTCACTGTCATTCATTTATCTGACATACCTTCAAATTCAAGACAAATGTCAACTGACAGAGGCAATCAACTTTTGGTCATTTGTACTTATCAGAATAGTGTATATGCAATTGGACTAAAATTGGATGAGGAAAAATATCTGCTACGGCAAAATAAGAAATGGTCCATAAGGAACGATTACTCATTTGCATGTATTAGCATATATTCCACTGGGACGTGCAGAAACGTGTAAGATTGTTTAGTCAGAATTACAATACAGCAGGGGCTATTTATCTTTTGAGAGGTTGTTAATTTGTTCGTGAGGGAAGCGTGTTTCCATTTGCATTATGAATCAGGTATGAATCCCATCTCAACATGTTACTGCTCTCCAAACCACTAATGAGGCAAAAACCAAGAAAGTGCAAGCTCCAAATACAAAACACTGGCCTGAGCATTTAAGAGCATGTTCATCACCAATAAGCATTACAGTCTTACAATCAGGAGTTTGAATTTGAGAGAAAGATTTAAAAAAAAAATCAACATATGAATTAGAATTTTAAAGGTGCCCTATAATGAGTTGAAACAATATGTTAAATTGTTCTCTGATATCTAGAGGGTATTTGGCTTATTCAAGGGCAAAAATTGTCCAGATACAGTTTTACAGGTCCATTTACAACCCTAGAAATTGTCCCTGGGATGTAATGCTCTGTTTTTGCCTTATTTGGTAGAGGCATGAATATTAATGTTGAGTTCTGCTCTGATTGGCTTATTTCAGCAGCTCACAGCTCACAGCAGTTCAGCTACAGATTAAATGACCGTCCTGACAGAACACAGACCGACTGAATGACACTTTAAGCAGAACATCTCAAATGGAGATGGCTAAAATGCAGCTTACTTGTTTATTGGTGTTTTCAGATCATCTGCTCGCGAGAGAGAGCTCGCGTGCATATGGTTGCCAGATTGAACATGTTTAGGTAAAACACCAGATAGTATACGTGTTCTTTTCATAGAGAAACTCTGATTGGGGGATTTAAATGACTGAAATCTGGCAACCGCAAGCACAAATGCTCTTCTTTCCCCCCAACAAAACCAGTGGTTTTTGTTAAAGTTTGTATTTTTTAAACTACATTTTAGACTCGTCTTTTTTCGTCAACGATATTGCATGTTTATAGCCTAGAAATCTAGACGCACCCTAGCAGCAGCAAATTGAACCTGCCCGCGAGTGTCGTCTAGCAACCCTCAATACCCTTCTGAGCTGTATTCGCCGAAATCTTGCCGGGCCAATCACATCGTGTATAGAGTCGGTGGGCGGGGCCATAATGACGATGGCCGAGTTGCGTTTGCGTGCTTCTAGCTAGCGAACGGCGGTCCTTGGCCCATTCCTCTGAGGAAGGACCTCCTGACTCAGAGATGGGGCACCCTCTGGCGTCCAGACCTCTGGAAACTCCATGTATGGTCCCTGGACGGGACGCGGAGGTTCTAGATGGCTGGCTGTGGCAGACACCATCGCTTCCGCTAGAGCTCCCTCTACGAGGCACCTATATGCGTTGAATTGGAACCTGTTCGTCGACTGGTCCTCTCGTCGAGAAGACCCCCGAAGGTGTTCGGTCAGGGCTGTGCTTTCCTTCCTACAAGATGGGATGTCTCCCTCCACCCGCTAAGTGTATGTGGCCGTTATCGCTGCCCATCACGAACTAGTAGAAGGTACGTTTTTTGGGGGAAGCACGACCGGATCGTCAGGTTCCTGAGGGGCGCGAGGAGATTAAATCCGCCTCGCCTCGCCTCCCCTCTATACCCTCTTGGGACCTTTTCTCTGGTGCTTAGTGCACTTCAGAGACCTCCCTTGAGCCTTTGCAGTCAGTGTAGTTAAAAATTCTATCTCTGAGGACAGTACTCCTGGTTGCTTTGGCCTGTATCAAGAGGGTAGGGGACCTGCAGGCATTTTCGGTCGACGAATCGTGCCTGGAATTCGGGCCGGACTACTCTCACGTTGTCCTGAGACCCCTGCCCGGATACGTGCCCAAGGTTCCCACCACTCCCTTCCAGGACCAGGTGGTGAGCCTGCAAGCGCTGCCTTCGGAGGAGGCAGACCCAGCCCTGGCTTTTCTCTGTCCTGTCCGAGCCTTCGGATGTATGGGGACAAAACCTAAAGCTTAGGACCTCAGAGCAGCTCTTCGTCTGTTACGGAGGACAGCAGAAGGAAAAAGGCTGTCTCCAAGCAGAGGATGGCTCACTAGATAGTGGATGCCTTTGTCTTGGCATATGTCCCAAGACGTGCCCTGCCTGCTCGGGATTTTGAGCCCACTCCACCAAGGGTGTAGCCTCTTCCTGGGCGCTGGCTCATGACGCCTCACTGACAGATATTGTAGAGCTGCGGGCTGGGCGACACCCATAGAACCGGTAGCTTCCCGTGTACGCACTCCTCAGAGTCGGTACCTCTGAAATGCCCATTCTAGTGTCGGCTTGCTGCACCACTCCCTTCCCCAGGGAACAGATATGTGCGCTTATATTGCTCCAGTCGTGTTTCCCAGTATGGCGAACCCTGTCGAGTCCTCCGCAACCCTCGGCAGTCAGACGTGGCGGAGGGTCCGACTCCAGGTATAACACTCGTATGCAGTGTGGAACTTGTGTTAGGCTGGGTTCCATATGTAGTGACCCCCACGGTGGTCCCATATGTGTATTCTCCACGGTACGGCTCCCTACGGTGAGCCTGTGTCTATCCCTTGGCAGAGCCCACTGTGCCGTCTCAGTGCGGTGACTGTCCCCCGCCCATCTGGGCCGGGGCCACCCCTGGAACTCCCGTATGTAGCACTGCCCTCGGCCAGTCCATACGTGTAAATTCCACACATTATCTCCTTTGGGGGAGTGTGGCTTCCGCAGCGGCCTCCAGGGGCACGCTTTCCCAGCGTTATCCAATAGCCCACTGTTGGGTCTTGTGGGATAGCAGTAGGGCTCTCCCTGCAGGAAATTCCCCGCCCGCTGAGACGGGGTCCGAGGGACTCCGGCAGGGCGCTGGAAGTGGTAGTAACTGTGGCGTTTTCCATAGGGATCCCCATTCGTCGGTCTAGTTCTAACGTACGTCGAATGTGACCGACTGAAAGGGAACTTCTCGGTTACGTATGTAACCTTCATTCCTTGAAGAAGGAAACGGAGACGTACGTCCCATCAGCACAGTTGCTGTACCATCACTGCAGTTCGAGCCTTGGTTCGGCTCCTCAGTGAAAAACAATGGTGCGTGGTGATCGCTTCCGCTTTATACCCGCGCAGCGGGGCAGGGTGCGACATGCAAAGCACGCACGCCAATGTTCATTGGCCCGTTTTCTAAATCTCGAAGCTGATAGGGGCTCCCAGAAGTGATCCCCATTCGTCGGTCTAGTTCTGACGTACGTCTCTGTTCCCTCCTTCAGGGAACGAGGGTTACATAAGTAACCAAGTTTTTTTTTCTTTTTTTTCAGAGCATATGTTTTCAAATTTCAAGCTTAAAGCGGGATTTCTCTCACAAAAGAGCGGGGAAATGGGAAACGGAAAACATGAATGAAAAGGCTTACATTCCTTGGTAAACTTCTTCTGCAAACTATTTACCAAATTTTTATGATGATAAATATAATTTTTATTAACTTTTTTATTTCTAAAATGACAATAATAACAATTTTGTGTGAGTGAGTGAGTGAGTGAGTGAGTGAGTGAGTGAGTGAGTGATTGATTGATTGATTGATTGATTGATTGATTGATTGATTGATTGATTGATTGATTGATTGATTGATTAATTGATTGATCAAATTCACCCATACATGTAAACAGGGGCACCAGAAGCAATAAAAATGTGGGTGGGTTTTTTACTGGAGTAGATGCAATTTATATTAAGCAAAAATATATTGCCTTGTTTACTAAACACCTGGTTGGGAAAGACAAAAATATGGATATCACTAAACTCTTTAGAGCGGCAATAGTGTAGGGGTAAGACACCTGGCAATTAGTTTTGATGCAAATCTATCCGAGGTTTGAATTGCCTTTTGCCGAACTCGCTCTACTCCATTTTCCCATCACATATCAGATAGGAAAAGCATTTATTTTCAATAGAAATTGATTTTTTGAAATAAAGCATCCAACACGGAGGTCTTCAACCCTGCTCCTGGGGACCCACTGTCCTGCAAAGTTTATTTCCAACCTGCATCAGAACACTTGCCTGTGTATTTTTAACAAGTGACCCTGAAGAGTTTGATTAGCTTCACCTGTCTTTTATTAGGGTTGGAGCTAGGCCTGCACGATAAATCGCAATAAAATCGCACGTGATTTGGCAGAGGCTGTGATTATTGCATGCGCAGCTTCTCAGTGCAGCACGGCTATGATCAGTAGTAAACGCTGCTCCGCAAGCCAGAGGGTGCTCTCTCGCAGGAAACTTCAGGTATATGCCGGAGACGTACAATAACACGTCATTCACGGAAATCCATGTGGAAATCGCTATAATCATCATACTATCGGTGAGCTGAATAAACAGATTAAAACCCTTTGATGAAACATGACTAAATGCTTCTCATGGTTGGAAAGATGTTTGACGCATGTTTCTTTTTTCAAATGCATGTTATAAGCAACTCAAATTCGCAGTACTTTCAGATGGAACAGCATTTACTACTGATCAGAGAGCTGTCCTACACGGACAAACTGCGCATAAAAGATAATCACAGCCTTTACGATTTGATAATCAAGATAAGCCAAATCGTGATAAGCATGTTCTCATGTAAAATGTGATTTATCGTGCAGCCCTATTGGGAGCTAAACTCTGCAGGACAATGGGTCACCAGGAGCAGGGTTGAAGATCTGTGGTCTAACGTGTTTAATAATAAATGTTTATCGGTTAGGGGTAAGTAAACAGACATGTGCTGAATTAGAGACGATAAAAGTGAGTGGGTCCAATATTATTGATCGTAAAAAGTGAGCGGGTCTTGTACCACCTACACACAATGGTTCAGACGCCCATATATGTAAAGAACAATTTCATCCATATATGCTGCAAAAAACAAGAAGGTGCACTTTAAATATCAATCCACCAGTTCATTGTACATTTTGTATTTATTCGCGGGCCGAGGAAGTCTGGCAGTCAGATGTGATGCTCAGGAGCTATTCTGTTTTACCCTGATTGTGTTGGGCAGGGAAAAGCTGATCAGGGAGCATTTTTATCCCTAGGCTGATGATAAGATGAGGAGATCTGGCTCCAACAGCACCAGCGACACATAACCTCCCCCCAGCAGCTTCACACATACCCAACACTTCAACAGCCAGGGACCCTAGAGAAAGAGTCATATCAGCAGCGCTCAGCTGGTCACTATTTAAAAAACTGTTTGGTTGGAACTCAGAGAGCAGCCCAAGCTGAGAACAGAGCTGTGCCTATCTCCAGGGGTTGAGGGAACTTGGAGCCGTCACAAAGATATTTAGGCATCAAGTAGAGGAAAGAAAAAACAACCCCTTTTAAATAGGATCTTATCACCACCCTGTATGAGCACAGGAGGAACTACAGAGGAATCACCATCACTGGATAGTTTCCCACAGCACAACATCACCCCAGACATCACAAATTTCCTTGCTATTGAGGACTAAACTTCTTCTTTCTGCATTAATTAAAGCTGGCCTGATAACTCTACTAGAAACTGCTGTTTCTAATGTTAGAGCACCCTTGGAGAACATTTCCGAAAACAATGCATCTGCCAGGAGCTTCTTCATTTCTGTCTACATCAAAGGCAATTCAATTCTGAGTTAGTTTTTTTCTTCTGCATGCTAAGCTTCATTCATTGATCTAGTAAACACCCACTATTCACAAATGAATTAGATAGCTGCAAACTGGTTTGTATTGAGACTGGAACACTTAAAGTTCATTAATCACACATGAGATAGTGGCCGGCTGTAAGCTAAAGCTAGACGAGGTTGACAAATTTGCCAAGGCTGTCAGTGTATAACTCAAAGCATGATTTAGATATCAGGCGTGAGAGAATGCAAACAGGAACGAACATTAATTTCCCTCACGGTCATTTACTCACTTGCACAGAATGTCTTTAGTCGCTTCATCAAATCCGCTTGTTCTAATTAGAGCTCAACACTCAATGAATCAATAAAGAATTTTCAAACTTTTTCACACTGGGTTCTAAAGAAATTCATTTCAAACAGGTCATATTGTGTATTTTACACAGATTAATTTCCATGATTAATTCATTTGTATTAAGTTGCATTTAATGAAAGGGTAGGTGTAGGTGTACACAGATCGTGTAATCATGAGATTTTCCCTCACCTCCTACCAGAGTTATACCCTTGAGCCTCAACTCTTCTTCTGCTTTTGGTGTATTTCTGTGGCAGAATTACAGCGCCACACACTGGCCTGGCATGTATACTATATCATTTTAAGTTAGTTTCAGTGATCTCTTGTGTATGTAGATATTTCTTGAAACGAGGGGGAAAAAAAGATTGGATTGGGAAAGTTCTGGCTTCATGTGGATGGGACCTTGTGGATGGGAATAAATCAATCAATCAATAATCTTCTTATGATTTTCAGTCATTTGTGAAGATGACTGGTATTTATTTATTTTTTAAATCATCTTATAGAGAACGAAAATTTCAGTAGACTATAAATTTCCACGACCTTTCAAGACTTTATTAATCTGTGTTCGTTGGTAACATATGTAATAACATGATACACTGCCAAACACAGTACATTTTGAGAGCATGAAATCATCAACATTCATGAGCCACACAGAAAATAAAATTGTCAATTTATTCATCTTGCTTCAGAAGCAGTATGCCCACTCAAACAGTGTTCAAAAATAAATCCTAGAAGTGTTTTTTTGAATACAACTTCCCCAAAAAAATTTGATAATTAAATTCCAGGTAAAATTTTATAGGTAAAATTTTCTCAGTGCCACAAATCAATTTGAGGGGTTAATGCTTGGAGGGGGTCGTCGTGAAATACTTGATGATCAATGGCTGTCAAGTCTAGCTATCAATTAAGTAAGTAAGTCAATAAATAAATACATATTCAAAAGTATTACTAGTGGGGGTCACTCACCTTAAAGTGAAGATCTCTACTGATGAAAGGGTGGAGACAGCGAGGAAGGCTGACACCGTCTCCCTCTGCCTGATGGGTCTTGAGGGAACCATCACCACAAAGTTACTGTCTAAACGGAGCTCAGAGAGTGGCTGGAACAGCCTTACACTGCCGATCCTGCGCATGGGTGTGGGCCCTGAGAAGTAACCGGCCGGACCCATTTGGCCAGTGCGGATGGAATTGGTCTTGCGGGAGTCCTCCGAGCTGCATTCCCCAGTGTCAGTGGTTTGTAGCATGTAATACAGCTCCACAGGAGTGCCTTCAACTTGCTCAGGAGATCTCTGTCGACCTGGTATGACGCTAGGAGGACTGAACCAGCTAGGCAATGGCTCCAGTTCAGCCACACAGAGTCCGAGTTCCCCTTTCAAACGACATGTGCCTCGTACCTCTTGGGTTTCATGGAAGGCAAACATCCTGACACATGGCAATTTGTTCACGGCGCTGTAGTCATCCCAATCACGGCCTACTAAGTAGAAGAGAACCTGAACCTTTGGCCAACTGGGATGGATTCGCTCACTGATAATGAAAGTCTGCACTTTCCAGTTAAAACTAAAGAGAGGAGAGGAAGTGGATGATGGGGACGTGGATGTAGGGTTGTTAAAGAGTCCCGGGCCCAGAAGATCCATGGGCACGGGCTGTTCCACATACAGCGGTCCATAACTGGCATTGACCGATGGCATCTTTCTGGCTTGTTGGATAAAGAAAAGTTCTGTACGAACCTGCAGGCTGGAGTTTCTCATGATGTCCTGGTTGGCTTCTTTCAGGAAGAAGGCAGACTCTGCATTTAACACCTGATATCGGACCGGAAGATACGTCGGGATGGCACCAAATCTCTGCAGTCCTTCCATCAGCATCCGACTGTCGATGACTGCCAAATAATGGAGAAGACAGGAAAGACATCACTCATCTATCTATCAGACAGTAAGACCTCTAAACCCGACCTAGCTACTTGCATGCTCTTACATGCTCTAAAGCAAGAGTCATTTGTCTCCACGCCCTATTCTGCAATCCCATCTCCAGGCAACTGGACTCTTTTATTGAATGCCTTCAACCAGCAGTTCACTGCAGATATTTGGGGTGATGGAAGGACCCAAGAGGCTCCATTGATTTTGCGTCACAGCGCAAGTCTGAGAGAAAGAGATGCTGGAGATTTGTGACAGCTGGTGGCAGACAAATGCTATTGGTGCTTAAGGCAGACACTGCAGCACAGCAGGAAGATGCTTATATACCATTGTGCAACAAAGTATTTCATGGTTTATTTATAGGTTTGTGCCAGTGAATATAGATTGAGTTTGGGGATTTGTTCTACCGCATTTGTATACAGAAAGTTAACTTTGTTTTATTATTCTTTTAATGTAATCACCTATAATAAATCAAATCATCTCATGAATAGTGAGTTAATATAGTGGAATCAGTTTGTTTTGTTTCAGGGGAACCAGATATTGAAAACAGTATTGCAAAATGTCAGTAAAGAAAGGTGGGAGTAAAAGTTTACTCAAAGACCATTTTCCTGTGGGACTAAAACATTATTCTTTTTGGCAGCAATAAAATAGGAGAAATAGAAAGAAAAAGGGAGACAAATAAAGAGTAAATTCAGAGAAAAAAAATCATAAAATGTATTTTCAAAAGTGCTACCATAAAAATAAAAAAAATAATTAATTTGCAGATACTGTGTCTTTCTCTTAGAAACTAGCAGATTATCACATCTAGACATTTGGAAGAATCAGATGGGCATTTTCGCTGAAAAATGTCAGTAAACCAGTAATTCTGTCAATTCAGTCTCTCTGTCAAACAAAATGTTTAGCAAAAATATTACATGCTCAATGTGTACTGGAAATGTTCTGAGAAACTAGTGACTCTTTGATCAAACTTAACCTTTGATCAAACCTTTGATTAAAATTTGGAAAAATCAAATAACTAAACAGAATAGTATGAATTGAAGCCTTTATATGATTAAAGCAGATTAAAGGGGTACTTCAGCGCTGAAAAGATGAATCTGTATTTAAACTGGGTCATTAATGTAGTAGAAATGTGAAATTATTTTTGAATTTGGTGTCTTCTAGACTGAGAAAAGACCGAAAATTTATTTTTGTCTCATGGGGATGAAAGACTACAATTCCCAGAATGCTTCACTGCCCTCCGAGGCCACTCCCAAAGCCACCGCTACTGGATTACAGTGACTGAGTTTGAGTTAGAGAACAGACATTACAATTAAATACTGAACGTGTCTGTTCAATATAACGTTCGACCTTCTGCAAGAACCAATAAGGTTCATTATTATGTGTTAAGCAGCACGTTTGAGCTTCTGCAAGAACCAATGAGGTTCATTCTTGTGTGTTATGTGGCATGTTTGAGCTTCCGCAAGAACCAATGAGGTTCATTCTTATGTTTTATGCAGCACGTTTGAGCTTCTGCAAGAACCAATGAGGTTCATTCTTATGTTTTATGCAGCACGTTTGAGCTTCTGCAAGAACCAATGAGGTTCATTCTTATGTTTTATGCAGCACGTTTGAGCTTCTGCAAGAACCAATGAGGTTCATTCTCATGTGTTACACAGCACGTTTTTGCTTCAGCAAGAACCAATGAGGTTCATTCTCGTGTATTACGCAGCACATTTTAGCTTCAGTAAGAACCAATGAGGTTCATTCTTGTGTGTTATGCAGCACGTTTGACCTTCCACACGAACCAATGAGGTTCATTCTTACTGCCATTTCACACCGCAAGCATGAGCGGCGCATATTTTTTTCGGCGCCCATGTTAATCAATGAGTGCATTCACACCGGCAGCAGCAGAAGCGCGTGATTGTCAAGCAGGAGCGTCGCGTGAGCAGCAGTGAAGTGGGGGTTTTCGACGGCGAGCTTATTTTTGCTGCGCTGCTCACACTCAATTAAAATGAAAGTACACTTTTAATGTACAAAATAAGTATGGTTTCACACAAAAAGTGGCCAAAATGCACACAGGAAGCACGTGTAGTGTGTTTTAAGAATAAAAAGTATCTCTGGAAGATTTACCCATTTAAACTTGTTTTAAGTATTCAGTTTGGATGAAAGTATAGTTATGATTATGACAAATAAAGTAAACTAGCCAGAAAATATGATGAACTTACTTTTAGTTTATTATGTAATACTCAAACAGGTGAAGGCTCTAACATTGTGGGAGCTACTGTGACTCATACTGTGACACTGCACAAACACTTCCAGTGTGAATACTCTCGCGCATCTGCAGCTGCAGTGACGGTGTAGTTACGCTGACGTGAAGCTCACGCACTGCTCACGCTTGCGGTGTGGCAAGTGTGGAACGTGTGGAAATGGCCGTTATGTGCTATGCAGCACGTTTGGCCTTCCGCAAGAACCAATGAAAAAGACATGGATGATTACGTTACTGTCTATCATCGTCTAAAGACCTCCCAAACAATTTCATTGGTCATTGGCATAATTACTCCTCTATGGATCAAGTCCAGCCCAAACTGCCGGAGCTCAAATGTTGTGGGGACGGGGCTAAGTTCGGCGGGCATCCAGGCTAAGCTTCGACTAGAACCAATGGGTTTCAATCTCATGTGTCATGCAGCACGTTTGAGCTTCTGCAAGAGCCAATGAGGTTCATTCTTATGTTACACAGCACATCTGAAGCAAGAACCAACAAGGTTAATTTTCGTATTATGCAGCACATTTTAGCTTCTGCAAGGACCAATGAGGTTAATTCTCGTGTTAAGCAGCATGTTTGAGCTTCCACAAGGACCAATGAGAATCATTCCTGTGTTACGCAACACGTGTGTTCTGGCGAAGAACTAAAGTCTTACAATATTAAATATATTATTACACTGTAAAAAATTTGGTTGTTTTTTGTTGGTTTAACTTAAAAAAGTAAGTAACCTAGTTGCCTTAAAATTTTGAGTTTATTGAAATTAAAAATTTGAGTTGATCCAATGAAGGAAATTTGTTTAATAAATTGAAACTCAAAATATTATTGTATCTGAACCACATAAAAAAAATTATAAATCATGAAAATAGCACTATTTGGCATGTTTCACTGCATCATCAGAAATAAAACACACACAATTACCCAATATGCTTACAAAATCTTTTAATAATATTTTAATAAAGGTTGTCAAATCTAAAAAAAAAATTCATTGTATTAACTCAAAATTTTAATTTCAATGAACTCTTTTATGGCAATGAATTTTAGGGCAACCAGGTAACTTTTTTCTAAATAATTTTTTACAGTGTACAATAATACAATTATTGAATATAATTATTGAATAAAACATTAATATAAATATTGTATATGTATTGGCTGATATTAGTGATTATAATATATGATAGCTATATATAATACATCAAAGATTGAAAAGCTTCACAGGCAGAAATCCTAGATTTATCCTAGAGCAAATGGAAGAGAGCTAACAAGACACAAGACACACAAGCGTTTCATAAGTAGTCAGTGCCTGAACATACATGCCCCCCTTATCCTAAGAGCCAATTACAAGTGAGAGCACAAGCTTGTAGTGGCATACAGCATCTAATCACTTCACAGCAATACTGTTCAACCCCACCTCAGTATAAAAGACCTAAGCATACATATGCACAGATTATACAAGTACAAACAGAATTTTGTGTGGTGAAATTAAAATATCAGTGCTCTGAGCAAAAATAACTAAAATAAATTGTAAATCCATTCATGACTGTGTGATAAAAGAGAAAACACATTAAAACTGTTTCATCTCTGCTGGATCAGTTAAAGTGCTCCTCTTTTTTCTCTGAAATTAACATATGTTCAACCTAAACTGTATTTAAGTCTTAATTAGCAGGTGAGCCAAGATAATTTGCTCGGGTTAAAATCTAATTTTGTGTGTACAATTTGGATATAGCTCAGACTTTTTCTTTTTTTTTTAAACTGTCAAAGGGATGTCAAGACTGTTCTCTCACTGAAAAGCATTTACCTAAAGGTGCCTATAGCACATGGATTGGCAAATATAGACGAAAATCCATCTCAAACAAATGGTAGAGCAGGTAGGTTCACAAAAAAAGGACCAGACTGTGATAGTTTGCGGATATGAAGTGAAATCATGCATTAAACAAAGTGTTGCAGGAGGGAAAAAAGAGCTGACACTCAAGCTTGTCACCATTCTTTAGTGAACAACAGTTTCAGACAGTGTTACAATTGTTTCATTCCTATTCAAAGCACATTTTGATTGATTGCAAGATAACCAGTTAAGCGCTATACTTAAATATTTTGACTAAAAATATGGTAGTAATTCATTAGAATACAGACAAGAAAATATATTACAGCATGAAAAAGGTTCATACATTTCGCTGTTGATAATGATTTGTGTGGGAGGAGATCGTTCTTCATTTAAGTTTGTATCTAATTTTATAAAAGGCTCAGGGTTTTCTTTTATGGTTACATTATTCTTCATAAAGCAGACTCTTGTTAGCAGAAGATACAAGAATCAAAAACTGAACTCTAAAGTCACACTCAGATATACACCGGAAACCTTTTTTTTCTTCAGATTTCTTGATGGCCACTCCACAGTCCGTCCACTACAGTCAGTCACTCCACCACATACTAGATTTTTCCATATCAATTTAGTGAGAGTTGATGGCTTAGATGATACTCTGAACAAGTAACTGAAATACATGCTGATAACGGCGCATAAGCACGCTAAGGGGCAATTCAGGAGCTGTTAACTAATTTAGGATATGCTGTAGCATGGAAAACTGTCCCAACTTCAGATTCGGGCCTTCAGGGAAAGTTAACATAGTAAGGTTTTGAGGCATCATAATTGAATTGCCCTCGGGCCATTTTCGCAGCTGCCAATGAAGAAACGTGCATAATCCTACTGTAAGTGAAGTAGTAGTTTTACAGGATAGTGGCCAACTGCTGAGCTGATAGATAACATTAATAATGGTAATTATTCAGAGTGCCCACACTGCATACATTAAATATGTAGGTAGCGTTCGGGGTCTGGGGTTAAACACTTAAAGGCAAGTAGGACGACTGCACACATCTTTCAATTGTAGTCATCTAATAGAAAGGCAATCAATAAGCCAAATCATATCTTAGTCCACTTGAAAAATTAGGTGTTAAGACTGGGTAATTATGGATACCCAAGACACAATATTACAGTGCAATAGTATTACGGTAAGCCACTGAAAAAAGGAAGAACAAAATGTAACCCTATTTACAACCCTAACTGAGATGAAGCAATGCCAAGGGTTTGGAAAGAATATGGAGCCATATGGTCATTCCTCATTTGACCATATGCAGGAACAACTTAAATAAAACTAAATTTTTCTAAATTTATTTTCATGTTATGGCATATAAAATACAATAAGTAGCTGATGTTACATTTCTATACCATTTTTTCAAATACACAAACTATAAACCCCCAGAAAATGACAAGTGAATTAGACATTTTTTTGGTAATCAAGAGATTGTTTTCTTATATATTTTTGCATTACATGTATGTAGAATATATAATAGATTTAATGAATCATTCTCCTATAGATATGTAATAATGCAATTTAGTAAAAAAGAAAAACTTTATTTGATATTTATAATAATGTTATTGTTATGGAGATATAGCTTTGCATGTTATAGGCAGTATAATGCGTTATACTTTTGGATGAATACAGTTTTTACTTTTAAGTCCTCTTGTTGGACTTAGTTATAAACTTACCACCAAAGTGTCTTTCATTTACAAACCTCTTTAGTATCCGGCACAAACAAATCTTTTGTGTTTTTTGCAGGTCTTTTACTAATGTAAAGTATAAGAAATTTATATTAATCTCGAGACTTTATTAATTTTACTACTTGGCAGTTATAAGTGTTTTTCTCATATTGTTTTATTTATTTATTTATTTTATCCCAAGAACACCCATGGTAAAACCGCTATAATGCACTGCCACTTGTCGATGATTTATTTAGTCTCAAAGATAACAATTTTTAGTCATGCAATTTGTAGTCTGTACCAGATTACATTTCAGAAACCAACACTGCACATAATTACACGCTGAGAGATAGAACAAGACAGAGACAGGGAGGAAGACAGAAAGTGCACCAGCTATCTGGGCATCGAGCACATGTACTGATTGCATCAGTATTGTGAAGAGAAATTTCAGCATGTAAGCCTTATCGGAGATGAGTCTGCCGAGCAAAGGGGAGAAAATTAAGCTGATTTCAAATGTTGGCGGTTGTGAAACGAGCAGAGGGGAAAATTAAGCCTATGGAGAGGATGCCACTGACAGACATGAAGCAAAAAAATTAGCTTGTCATGTATTTAAATACAGAATCTTTCCATGTTATCCTTAAGGTTCAAGATTATTTTATTTTATTTTATTTTAGAACTAAAGGCAAAATTGCACCCACCACTTAAAAGCTACTTGACATTTAAGTAAATGAACCCTTAATTTTTCTGTTTACATCAGTGCAACTGCTTGTTGTGATCAAACTGCTATCAAGCTGTGTTCGGCCTCGATTAAGCTCCAAAAATAATAGATCTGTTTAGTCATGACGTCGGTTAGTAGGCCTGTCTGGAAGGCTGATTTGCTGTGGGTCAGCATTCCCATTGGGAATTTCAAATAGGTTTTTAGGTTTTTAGATTTTTTTCAATTTATGAGTAAAACAAGGTCTAACATTACTTAAAGATACTTTCATGCTCTACAAAATAAATCGCACAAACTCACATCTTCTCTGTGGTCGTTAAAAATCCCAGGATGTCCTTCGGTAAAGAGTAGGGGTGTAACCCCGGCATCCTGGCCAAATTTGACAACTGGCCCCTGTCCATCATGGCCTCCTAATAATCCGTATAATGGCTTCATCACTCTGTCTCCTCTCCACCAATCAGCTGGAGTGTGGTGGGTGTTCTGGCGCAATATGGCTGCTGTCGCATCATATAGGTGGATGCTGCACATTGGTGGTGGTTGAGGAGATTCCCCCTTCTATGTAAAGCGCTTTGAGTGCCTAGAAAAGCGCTATATAAATGTAATGAATTATTATCCTTTATACATAATTAAATTGTAATTAATTTTATTCCATAAAGTGATTCACATTAATGTTGGTAAGATTTTATGTTTTTAATCTCTCATGTTCGCCAGACATTTTTTTAACCTATTTTAATATGTTTTACAATGCAAGTTGTGTTGCTTAAAGGAACACTCCACCGTTTTTAGAAACAGGGCTTATTTAATTTCTTTCCTACATTTAGATATGTGGGCAAATGCATTTTTGTCTCAGTGCATGCATTGTTTTAGTTTGGTAGGGTCGCCGCTAGCTTAGCTTTGCATAATGAATGGAATCCTATGTTGCCAGCTAGCATGTCCCGAGTAAAAGTGATCCAAAAAAACAACAACACCTAATTACTTCTTGTGGCTTGCGTATTCACAACGAGTACAAATAGCGATGAAGATTAAGATTTTGACTTGGGACTACATTATGGGGAAGTGCAGGCAAAGCACTGCTACTTGGGCGCAGAGATATCACAGCTCTCATCCTCACGTCCTCCGGCTGTTGAGCAATCACAATGTTTTGCGTGATATCTCTGCGCCTAAGTAGCAGTGCTTCGCCTGTGCTTCCCCATAATATAGTCCCAAATCAATATATGCCTAGGAAATCGGCTAATCTTAATCTGCATCGCTATTTGTACTCGTTGTGAATACGCAGGCCACAAGAAGTATTAGGTGTGGGGGGGGGGGGGTTAATCACTCTTCCTTTAAATATTTTTCCTTTATTCTTAGCTAAAAACACTTAGTTCTTTCAAAAATATATGTGCTCATTAATGTATATTTACTTCTTTCAAATAATAAAGTATTCTCATAAGTTTTTAATATGCCATTGAAAATACATACAGGTGAGGGGTTCGAATGCTGGTCGCCATGTTGCCCCTCCATCTTGAAAGTACATTAGCCAAAGAAAAAAAACATTTTGCGTTTTAACACTCGATGGCACCATGTCGAATGTGAAGAGGGGGATTGTCATGTTAATCTTGGACTAAATCGGCCACCGTAGGAGTTAAAACAAAATCAGAATTGAGAGGAATAGAAACTATTATTCACTGGATGGTCCCTTTTCACCGCTAGTTAGGGGAAAATATTACACAGTGTAGCTTTAACAAAAAAAAAAAAAAACGAAACATTACAAAAGCATATAAAATCACAATTGTTACTGTTTATATCGCTAACATATATTAGACTGCTATCTTACCGCTGCTACAAAAGGATAACTAGAGATTTTGTATTACCCAAAAATTGATATTTCAATAATGCTTTTTTAATGTTTACTTTTTGAAGATATTACCTATAGGTTTCTGCAGGGGTGTAGAAGAAATCCACCAAAAATCTATATTTGTATTAGTACATTAACACAGAGATGGCCTCAAAGCTAACACATATGGACTAATAGCTACAGAACCCCAATTTAGATTTCATGAGGTTTCAAAGCTAAAAGCTATTGCACGGAAATCTGGAAAAAAATTAATCAGACATGCTGTTCAATTCGAAATATATAAATAAATAAAAACACTTGTATAATGAAAGCTCACCACCGTGTTGGCCAAACTCCAAATGCATGAGCATGTGGCAGAGAGACTGAATCTCTGAAACGACACTGTTTCTGTTTTAACTGATGACAGGGCTTTGGATGCATTCAAAATGCTCTGTGGATATTTAGCGCCAATAAAACCACAACTCTAAATTTATGCATGGCAAGATGGCATTTAATTGCATTGAAAAATGTTTGATCTCGATGAAGAAACCACATGTTTTTTAGAGTGTCCAATATAAAATGCTTTAATCATGATCAGCATGGCAGCCAAGTTCAATCCTAAATTAATCCAGTGACTAATACATGTACACAAACATAACTACATTTTTCATTAGCATGACAAAAGCACAACTGGTTTCATAATAGTGCTGCTTTTCCAATAACCAGCTACTTATTCCAATGTGTAGCAGTATGACGTGACAAAACACTAGATAGTCACCAAATGTGCATCAAATATCTCGGCCGAGATCCAGGCTCAGGGTTGGTAAATGTTTTGCCACATCAGCGCAAAGTTTTTACTTACTAAAAAGAAGTATACTTCAAATTAATTTTATGAAGTATACCTAAAGCTGCAGTCTGTAACTGTTTGCGCTCTAGCTGTTAATAAACAGAATTGCATGCATCTTGTGGAAGAACATTGCAGCCGGAGCTACTTCTCTATGTTTATCTCAATGTCGAGTCATGCAGGGACTGTGCTCCTCCGCAGCAGAACTAACCAGACTGGTCTGAAATAGTCCCAATATGAACACTTATTATAAGTGTACCATCATGATTCAGGATAAGACAAAAACACGGTTTGGAAAATGGATTCATGTTGTACATTCTCATTATAAACTATTTGTAAATCTTGAACACAAAAAAGTTACAGACAGCAGCTTTAAGTAATGTTGAAGTATATTTTTAAATATATTTTATGTAGCAAGTACTTTACTTTATGTTTTAATACTGCTTGGGACTGAATTGCCCCAATTTAGTATATAAAAGTATACACTTAAAGGGTTAGTTCACCCAAAAATCAAAATAATGTAATTTATTACTCCGTTCCAAACCCCTAAGACCTCTGTTTATCTTCCGAACACAAATTAAGATATTTTTGTTGAAATTCGAATGCACAGTGAGGCCTGCATAGCCAGCAAATGACATTTCCTCTCTCAAGATCCATTAATATACTAAAAACATATTTAAATCAGTTCATGTGAGTACAGTGGTACAATATTAATATTATAAAGTGATGAGAATATTTTTGGTGCGCCAAAAAAACTAATGGCCGATTTCAAAACACTGCTTCATGAAGCTTCAGAGCGTTATGAATCAGCATATCGAATCAGCGGTTCGTAGTCAAGTCCCGTGATTTCAGCAGTTTGGCGGTTTAACACGCGATCCGAATCATGATTGTACTTACATGAACTGATTTAAACATGTTTTTAGTACATTAATGGATCTTGAGAGAGGAAATGTCAATGTTGGATATGCAGGCCTCACTGAGTAATCGGATTTCAACAAAAAATAACTTTTTTGTTTGTGTTTTGAAGATGAACGGACGTCTTACAGGTATATTTATAGTACACTTGTTTAAACTTCTTTTTCATAAGGATCACAATCCTGGGTCACACAAGCAGCAACCAAACAATGCTGCAAATTGTAAACGCAAGCATGACACATCATAGTTAGTTTGAAGAAAACTTGTCAAGTATATTTAAAAAAGGATGCAGTGGAACTTGTTAGCTATGGAGGGGTTAGATTGCAGTGAATTGCACTAGTGTTCAATTGGAAATCTATATTAATAAATACTGTATGCAGTCCTGTAGTTGGCTACTTCCCCAGCTCCAGTGCCCACAAGTTCAGTATCATAGTGTTTAGTCAGACAAATGACAGACGAATATTTTAAAAAAATCCATTTGCCTAAAGAATGTGTCCATCCAAAGTTGCAAATTTAAGTTGCACACAAAATTGGAATATCGCATAAAACATTTGTGAAAAAGCAGCATTTCCATCCTGTGTGTTCAAGAGAATAAAATCATCACTTCCTAGGGAACTGGCACAAAATATCTAATAAAAATGGAAGTTGCTGCAATCAGGGAAGCCACTTTGGCTCTTTTGTCATAAATCAAATGACTTGTGCGCAGATGAAAAGCAAAAAAGTTGTCATGGTTTCTTTCTTTCTTTTTTAGAATTGATGCACCCTTTTGGCATTTCCATCCAGCGTTTTTTATGCAATATATACTAAAATGCACAAAAAAAAAGGTGGATGTAAAACCTAGCTATTGACTGAATATTGTAATACAATTATTAGTGCCTGGTTTAAGTGGATGACAAGTGATTATTGATTAAGATTTTTTTTCCCATACAGCTATGCGCGCACGCACACACACACACACACACACACACACACACACACACACACACACACACACACACACACACACACACACACACACACACACACACACACACACACACACACACACACCTACACACACACACACACACACACACACACACACACACACACACATATATTCTGCCTATCTAAAGTAGAAAATATATTTCAAATGAAAATGCCGTAAAAGCTACAGGCTAAGTGCATCTGCTCAAATTATGTTGAGAACATCTGAACACGGCAACAACCGCACAACAGCAGTCCTCTTTAACAGGCGTGAGATAAAATGCCTCCCATGCTAAATCACATCAAGAGCACTGTGAGTACTGTGACATATAACTTCCATCCAACATTAAAGAGCTGATCATCAGAAACATATATGAGAAGTATGCATCTGACTGAGAGGAGACAAACAGCTCCAGACAATCAGCCAAAGCGCCAGTAGTCCTCAGGAGACCGGCAAACGCGCTAAGAAGAAGAGGGAAGGGGAGCGAAGGAGAATACGAGGCCGAAATGAGATGAACACCACGTCCCAGTGTGCATGGCTCCAAGTTCAGACACATGCTATCCTTTCAGCCACAGTGAAATGAGGCTCCCTTTGTTCTCAAGTAAAAGCCCCCCCCCCCCCCCCCCCCCAACCCCGTCATTTTGACTCAACACAGAGTATAGCGATATCTATCTATCAGCTCTCTCGGCCCCCTAAGACATTGTAAGTAACAGCAAAAAAGTTGAGCCAGATAATTACCTCTCTCTGCCTCCGGTTTTTGCTG
Organism: Pseudorasbora parva; assembly: GCF_024679245.1. Lineage (NCBI taxonomy): Eukaryota > Metazoa > Chordata > Actinopteri > Cypriniformes > Gobionidae > Pseudorasbora > Pseudorasbora parva. Next base: position 17,870,041 of record NC_090189.1, read on the forward strand.
AGAAAAAGCTTTCCGCCGAGTTTCCCTTTTCTTTATTGCCAGCCATAAAAGTACGGGGACGCCTCATAAAATGTCTCTATATCACTGTGGCATTCTTCAAAAACCTGTTTTTCATGGGACATCAGTCCTTGAAATACCGGGGTACTGTGCCGAAGGTCAATGGGCTGATCAGTGGCTGATAAATTTGCCCTAGAGATTAGCCATGATGGCTTCCCTCCAAGACTGTGTCGTTTCTGAATGGCTCATAGAATTGGGCAGGGGGAGTGGGACACATTTTAACTGACCAAAAGAGTCTTACATGCAGTGGGCTTCAATTTTCTGAGAAAAAAAAAGGCTGTTTGTGGTCACTCGTGTATAGAATTGTCAGAATATGTTGATGTGCGCTGCAATTTCAACGGATTATGGGAGGATTTATCTGTTTGGTACAAGGAAGTTTACCTCAGGGAAAGATTAGGAAAACATCATGGTGTACTAAGAGTGAGTTTTATTTGTCATACAGAGAGCCTGATGGGCTTCTGTTACCAACAAGAATTGGACATAAAATGTGATTTTCAATTTTAATGAGATGCTTTCATAAAACCTATACACATCAAACAAATATCTGTTTAATGAAAGCGGATGCTTCCGGAAGCATCAAATGCAGCCCTTAAAATCCACATGAAAAAGCTTGGGGGTGAAATTTGTTTGTTTGTCTTACACCCTTAAATGTCTGTTTAAAAAACAGAAAAATCTCTTGGCAAATACAGTAGTTTTTCATTAAAGTTAAAGAGATTCAACAAAGAGTCATATGTCAGCAACACTGCAGGGTATTTCAGCAGGGGGAAAAAACTTGTTCTACCGTTTATTTACACATAGGAAATCTCATTTCACCAAAGCTGCAAGAGGCACCAACACCACACACATTCAAATAAAATCAGCCAGGAATTTGAGGGAAGTGTTCGAGGACCAGTTAAACTTCACTGTCCACAACTCAACAGCCATTAGATCATGGCGATTTGTGCTTAAAGGGGGGGGGGGGGGGGGGGGTGAAATGCTGTTTCATGCATACTGAGCTTTTTACACTGTTAAAGACTTGGATTCACATCCTAAACATAGACAAAGTTTCAAAAACTAATGTTGGACGTTTGATGGAGTATTTCTGTGTCAAAAATACTCCTTCCGGTTTCTCACAAGTTTCGGAGCGTTTTTTTCGAGTATGGGTCGGCTTGACGTCGATAGAGCGGAAGGTCCTTGTATGGGCCGTACGGGCTCTTCTCCCGGTAGGGTGCGCGCGCGCGTGAATAGAGCGAGAGAGGAAATGCACACCCATAAACACTCGCTCAGGTGCAGATCCACTCGTCCGTGAACACTTATGTCGTTATAGTCCGCGCCGCGCTCTACTTTATTCCTATGGGTGACATCAAGCGACTTCTACGCTTCAGCACAGCATTCCCGGAAGGCAGCGCTGCATTTGAACCGATTTGAACGCAGAAATGATGGGAAGCTTCACAACATCGCGGATTTCCACGGTCACTGCTGTCACAGGACTTCACCAAATCATACCAAAGAAGTGTGTTTTTGACAGAGCGGTCCCAGCGATAAAGGTTCGGTCCTGCTTTGGAAGGAGGCGGTAAGTAAAACTGATTTAAATGTCTATGCTGTTGGCTATCGTCATGTGAGTAAACATCAGTAAACGACACGATCGCGTGCTTCGTCATTCAAATGCGCTAACGTTACTCTATTGTTGTTCTATGTATAGCGTTACACTAGTCTGACTTGCAAAACCGTTTTGCTTGCTACTGCTAAGGTTTAGTTGCATACAATAGTCCATAAACCGAATCATGTCCTCATAAACTGCGAGTAAACACAAACAAATGTTGAAAGGCCACTAAATACAGTACATACCACAGAGACGGACGTCCTGCTGTTGCTGTTTCTCCTGTTCAATTTATTTCAGTCTCCGAATGATTCTGGATCATATATGTATTAGCTGAATCTGATCGATAGCCATGGGTTTCTCCACGCTTGAGGACGTCACCGCTTTGCGCGCTCATCATTCTTTAGCTCCGCCCACACGATACGCCTCCAGGTGCTCGTTTTTTTCCGGAAAGACTCAGTACAGCCTATATTTCTTTTATAAATATAATAACACTAAAAGACTTTTCAGAGATATGAAGGATGCAATACTACTCTATAGGTACTCAAGATTGGCATGAGATTGACTGAAACTGAGTGTTTCAACCCCCCTTTAAGAACATCAGAAAACCAGGCCCTACCTATCTGAAAGGGCTGTTCATGTCATCTTAAGACAGCCATTTCACTGGCCATTAAGTCAGCATGATTGAGCCGCTACAGATGTAATTTCTTAGTAGGTTTTCAAAAAAATTAATAAAAACTAGATCTAGTTCTTCTAGCTTTTCAGCTCTAATTGACGTGATAGAGTACTTTTTTTATCAGTTATAAGGAGTTATAAGGAGTCATCTTCTGGTGGGAGAGCAGGGAAGGATTGTGTGCGGCGGGGGAAACCGAGGGAGGGCTGAGTGGGAACGCAAGTGGTACTACAATGGCACTACAAAGAGTGGCAAATGACTTCAAAATGGTTTTAAAATGACAGCCTGTTATCAGGTAATAGCTCAACCCACAATAGGCTGCCTTTATTCCATTTCTGTCAGGAGCAGAGAGAAGGAAGGCTACGTAAGAACTAAATCCCTCCACCTCCCACACAGAACTAAAGAGGAGAGCCATTAACAAATACAGGGGGAAGCACACCACAGTTAGTATAACCAGTCAAGAGTCAAAAACAGAACGGTCAATTATGGTCAAGTGAGCCACATGGACTTACGAAGTGCTCAAACTTACATTTGATATATCAACATGACATGACTTAGTGTGAAGGCTGGGCGGTATATTGAGTTTGTACGATATATCAATATATTTTAAATAAACTATACGGAATGAGGCAATACCGTTTATATCGATATACAGTGAGCTGCTGTGGGGATGCTAAACATGAGTCATGCTTTATATTAAGGGCTTCAAAATAACTGGTACGATATAGTTAACACATATAGCTTAGAGTAGCTTGCCCTGACAGATATATTCTTGCGCTGTTTAATTCGTTTGAGATCCAAGTTGCACTGAGGAAAACATCACATTTCACAGGTATATTCTCCTTCTGTAAATGTTAATAAGTCATGCATTTCCATTTTGCTGTGAGGAGTGGACGAGCCTTTTGCAAATTAATCTCTGCTAAAGTTTACGGACATCCGTGAACGAGCGCCAAATAGAAAGGGACTATTATAATAAGGTAATCAAATGTAGGATGATATAATTAGTGTTGTTTTGTTTTTTATTTCCTTTTTAAGTTTAGAGAATTTAAAATATTCATTTATTTATTTTAGATTGTAATGTTACAATGTTTGAATGAAATGTGATTTTAACCCTTTTTTTGTACTTAATATATAGCATAGCCTACATTACATTTACTGTTTTCATAGCCTTCAATATGAACACTGTTTGTAGGACATTATTTTGGCAGGATGACATTTTTTTATACAGATTTTTTTATCCAAATAGAAAAACTTAGAAAACAGTGAGATATAGACCATATATCGCCATTCAAATCAATAAAAAAAATACAGAGATGTGATTTTTGGCCATATCGCACAACCCTAGTGTAAAGTTAACAGGCTCAATGGCATAACGCTATGAAATTTTTCCAAAACATAAAAAAATTCCATTCATACATACAATGCTTGAATACACCTCTTCTGTCATAAGCATGTTTTTCATTTCTGTAACAAAATAATTTTAGATATATTTAGGGGCATTAAAGTAAATAATTCATTATAATTGTAAAAAAAATTTACATTTATTATAAAAAAGAAATCATTCTATTATAAAAGTCATTTAATCATATTTTTTTTTTTTTTTTTTTTGGAAATGCAATACTTTTAAACCAACATAAAACCAACATAAATACAAAGAGTACATTTCTAATAACTTGGTGTGTTTTAAACTAGATTTTTTGTGGACACTTTTATATGTAATTGACCCAACTAGATCACTGAATACTGAATTTTCACATTAATAAGTCAGCAGGATTTTGACTGTGCCTGACAGATTTTATGTCATGTGCACGCAGACCAGTGAGGAGTGAACTGTCATAATCTACTCGAGCGATAACTAAAGCCTGAAAATGGATGGAGTAGGGGTCAAAGAAACAGTTGTAATGTTGTGGAGCATGAAGTAGCGACCACGGTGTGATCTGTGAAAATAATCTGGGACATCTCCTAGGCTTTTCACACATATAGGAATGCGATGACTGTTCGACCTTCAGCCGAAATGGAGGCTGATTAACTGTGGGAGGTCCTGGAAAAGGGGAGGAAGAATTTAGTCTTGCCGAGGTTGAGCCTGAGGTGATGAGAAGCCATCAAGTTGAAATGTCAAGTGACAAGTTGAGATCATTTCAGCGAGAACAGAGCTGGAAACAAGAAGTGGGTTTGAGATACAGTGTTGATGGCACGGCAGTGATGAGTTAGACAACTCATGTGATTGGATGGAAAATTGCATCGGACCAAGTTCTGAGTACTGTGCATCTTTGATGGTGAGAATCTAGGAGGTGGCAAACCTTTCAATCTACCTTAAAAAGACATATAGCAATAAAAGCTATCAATCATTCAATCAATCAATCAATCAATCAACAACCACTAAAAGCTAATCCACATAACCTTCTATCTTATATTTCCAGGTGGTGGTAAAACCAAGAGGTTAAGGTGTTGTGGCACATGTATGTATATATATATATATATATATATATATATATATATATATATATATATATATATATATATATATATATATATATATATATATATATATATATATATATATATAAAGAGAGAGAGGGGGGGGGGGAACCCCTACAATAGCACAACAGTAATATTCCCTCTTGTCTGTATTTTCTTGTTATTTCTCCACTACTCTGTTGAAACTAAATAATAGTTATTATTTATTTATAATTTATTTTATATGTAAACCCCAAAGTTTTGGCCAAATTGTGCAGCCCTACAGCAAACCTGGAGCTCTTAAAAAAAAAGTATTTCAATTCACATTCGCCACCATTTAACTAATATGTCCTTAGTTTCCTGTTTACACTCAGTGCATTTGGGGTCTATATGACCCCAAAATGTAAAGAGTGATTGTAAAAAAAATATACATTTTTAATATTACATATAATATATTATTTTTTTTGTTCACTTCTCATCTATACAGTAATGCTGTGTTTTTGGATATTCAAAGTACTTTTGTACCTATTTACCACACAAATCCTCATTTATACCATTAGCTTGCGTGTGAAATATCAATTTTTTATGAAAAAAATACTTAAATCATGATCTAAATTAAAATGAATTTGTTTCTGGATATTGATATAGGTGTTAGCTGTACAATTCTGCCATCTGTTGGTCAAAGACAAACTTGAAGGAATTACAATTTAAGAAAGAAATTGTTTTGTCCATAGGGGGCAATAGAGATCCATTCATTTTACTGGATGTGGCCAACTGCTCATATCATAACTTTTGTTATACATTTTGTGAATTTATACATGTATAAACATTATACAAGACATAAAAAAATAAATATTCCTTCAAATAGTAGAATTTTGGTAGTTTTTGATAAGTTTTGAAATGTCTGTTTTAACAAAATACCACATAAATCGCCACATAAGAAACACCTAAAGTACAAGACTTAGAATCGGATTGTAGTTGAATATTATTTATTTTAATGAACCAAATGTGGAAAAAAATTATTAACTTTAGAATTTTAAAGATATTAATTTAATAATATATATATAAAAAAACCAGCAGCAATATGCATAAATGACCAGGAGTGAAGAATGAACATTGAATAACAATATAATTTTTTGATAATCAAATTCTGAACACTGACCATAAAAGCAATAACTAGCTACAAAAATTATTACATAATTCACATGGTAAAAAAGCAGTTCAGAATGTTGTGAATGAACATGTATCATGAACAAAAATCAGTCCATGCTCTGGCCCTCTTTTGTATGGGAATATATGTTTTGGGAACAATTACTTTGCTTTCAAAACAAAGTTGCAGCTCTTAGATCTCAGAGTAAACTTTCTCAAAGTTGAACGGGTCAGTTTCCTTTCATCTCTCCCTTGCTCTCTCTGCGTGTATATGTGTGTGTGTGTGTGTGTGTGTGTGTGTGTGTGTGTGTGTGTGTGTGTGTGTGTGTGTGTGTGTGTGTGTGTGTGTGTGTGTGTGTGTGTGTGTGTGTGTGTGTGTGTGTGTGTGTGTGTGTGTGTGTGTGCATGCATTAGGTCTCACTGATTCACTCAGGTACTCACATTTGTTGCTGATTTCATTTGACAAATTCCATAGATGCTCTCTCTCTCTCTCTCTCTCTCTCTCTCTCTCTCTCTCTCTCTCTCTCTCTCTGTGTGTGTGTGCGCGCGTGCCCATGTGCGCGTGCGCATAGGCGCACGTGCGTAATGCGCCAGTGCGCATGTGGGTGGTGCCTCAGTACGCATGTGCGTGTATGCGTGCACGTGCGCGGGCGTGCGCGTGTGTGTGTGTGTGTGTGTGTGTGTGTGTGTGTGTGTGTGTGTGTGTGTGTGTGTGTGTGTGTGTGTGTGTGTGTGTGTGTGTGTGTGTGTGTGTGTGTGTGTGTGTGCGCATTAGTTCTCACCCCTTTTATCTTTGTTCTGCATTTGTGGCTGATTTTATTTGGCTATGGCAGTCATTCCTGTTAGTATGTATGTATGTGTGTGTGTGTGTGTGTGTGTGTGTGTTTGAGTGAGCATGTCTTTTCTACATTGCATTTTTGCTCTAGTACCAGGCCTTCATTTCTGTGTAGAAATTTTCAGATTTTTTTCTGGAATTATTGATTTTATTTGTCAATTTCTAAAAAAAATGCTTTCAATTGGAGTCACTCCTGTGTGTTTGTTTATGTGTGTTTGTGTGCGTGAGCATGTGTGTGTGCAAGTGATCATGTTCGTTCCACTTTACATTTGTGCTCTAGTACCAGGGCTTCATTGTGGTATGGAAATTTTCAGATTTATTCTGGATTTATATATTTTTTTTGACAAATGAAAAATAAAAAACACATTTTTTTCGATTTTCCCATTCATTTCAATGTGGGGTCATATTGACCCCAAAGCTCCTGAGTGTGACAGATTTTTTTACATGCCTTTAGAACAACCGAATCAAGCCCAGTTTTTTTGTGCATGTACAGATAGATAACTTAGGAAAAGTCACAAAGTTTTATTCCACTGAGATAAAGGGAACCATTTTTTTTAACTAAAGAAAAGTGCTTTGGGGTCATATAGACCCCAGAGCACAAACTAGGGTTAAGCCACTACGGATGATCCAAAATGCAACAGCTTAATGGTGCCCACATAATATTCGGGTTAGAGTCTCGTTCTTTTGAACTGCGTTGGCTACAGAAATGAGTTAATTCACAACCTTCCTTACAGACAGGAGTGTATAGTTTTTTGTATTATTTTTATTTTTCAGTTTTTTCGCTAGTATAATAATTGATTTTCCTATGAAGACTGGGCACATTGGGTTGGTCAGAATGGATAGGCATAACATAAATGTTTATTGCAGATATCTTTTTTTATAATAATAAATATATTACAATTTAATAATATGACTGTAATGTGTATGTTGTGAGAGACTAAACCAGCAAGCAGACACATGACAAAAAAACAAGACTCGTACCCAAAGACTCGAAAGATGAACTAATCATTTCTGTTTCTGCATTCAGCCCCGGACTTGAACGAACGACTCAAACCCAAAGACTCGAAAGATGAACTAATCATTTCTATTTCTGCATTCAGCCCTGGACTTGAACGAACGACTGAAAAAGACTCGAAAGATGAACTAATCATTTCTGTTACTGCATTCAGCCCCGGACTTTAACGAACGACTCAAACCCAAAGACTCGAAAGATGAACTAATCATTTCTGTTTTTGCATTCAGCCCCGGACTTGAACGAACGACTCGAACACAAAGACTCAAAAGATGAATTAATCAGTTCTTGTTTCCGGACTGCATGCATTGCATATGAGAAGCCGTCACGGCCCGGAACAGACGGAACTAACGTCTTGAACCAGAAGACACAAGAGGTGAACTAATCTTTCCAGGGAACAGACATGATTTAATGTGAAGTGACAAAAGAAAGAACGTTTTGGATAAGCGGCTGAGGCGAATTGACAGACTGCGTACATAGCCTGAAGCAATTAAAATTTTTATTTTCATAAAATTTTATTTAAGCAATTAATTAATTTCTTTCTCAAAGTTTGGCCATTAACTTATAGTTTATTCCAACAGCACTGAATGTGTTGGAAAATTTAATATGTAACATTTTAAATTGATCCTGTTGAAATGAACAAAAAGACTTAGAAAAAAGATTTGCTCATTTTGCTGAACGAGATTCAAAGATCCGAGTCAGTAAAATGATCAGAAATTCCCACTACTACCCTCTGCTATCCCACTTTTCCACAGCTTTGCACACCCATTTCTAGAGCCTTTTTCAGCTCTGGAAAAGTGTCAGGTCTGTTGTGTGATAAAAGTGTACCAGCAAGAATGAAAGAAGAGATGTACAGGACAGTAGTGAGACCAGCAATGTTGTATGGTTTGGAGACAGTTGCACTGAGGAAAAGACAGGAGGAAGAGCTAGAGGTAGCAGAGCTGAAGATGTTGAGGTTCTCTTTGGGAGTGACAAGGATGGATAGGATCAGGAATGAGTACATCTGAGGGTCAGCACATGTAAGATGTTTTGGAGACAAAGTTAGAGAGGTCAGGTTGAGATGGTTTGGACATGTTCAGAGGAGGGAGAGTGGATATATCGGTAAAAAGATGCTGGGGTTAGAGCTGCCAGGCAGGAGGTCAAGAGGAAGACCAAAGAGGAGGTTTATGGATGTAGTGAAGGAGGACATGAAGGTAGTCGGTCTGAGAGAAGAGGATACAGAGGATAGGAATAGATGGAGGCAGATGATTCGCTGTGGCGACCCCTGAAGGGAACAGCGGAAAGAAAAAGAAGAAGAGGGTGTGAACAACCAGGCTAATTCATGACACTTTAACACCAAGTTGGCTACAATATAAGCTAATGTAGGTTGCTTTGGATAAAAGTGCATATTGAATGACAGCAGTGGTAAATGACTAAACGGTAACAACAGTAAAGTATCGAGCCAATTTGATTTTGTTGTCTTCCTTTTTTCAGTGGCTTTCAGTGGACAGTTTGCATTATTCCCCTGGCTCCAACACGTGGGAGTTGGGCTCAACTCATCCTTTAAAGGTCTGAAGAATTGGATCAATACCTAAGCCCCTTATCATCTCAACCCAAACACAACACGTAATTAATCTCTCTACTCCAGTTTAATGAGCGGTACTAAATAACACCTTGCAAAAACCTCTTTGTGTTCATGCTTACATCGATTTGACAAAAAGAGGTTTTGCTGCAACAAATCCATTCGAAACTGTCAAATACTTTATATTCTAGATAATAGTTTTTATAGCATCCTGAACTCCAGAGACACCATTTGATTTGATTTTTAAAAGGGTAGGTTAACAAACATCAACATTCAGCTCATTTTGGCTTGTCGATGCACATCTATTCGGCAAAAGTTTCTGGTACTTTGATGGCGGTTGCACCCCAAACTCAGCGAGACTCTTCTAACTTTCATACAAACAGCGGACTTCTAGTTTCCCTTTCTCCTTTGTTCTCTGCTTGGTGACCACCATTCCACAAGAAGCTCCATCAATTCAACCTGGCCAACTGCTGCGTCCTATCTTTCCCTCCTCCAACAACTGACTTTGCCATCTCTGCTCTTTTCCGCCCCCCAGTAGCTCCAAGAGAGATGTAATAGGTTTGAAGGAGACTGTGTTGTGTTGCTGTGGCTGGGGTTTGCCGTTTCAAACACAGTGTGCGCAGCATGCAAATCTGTGTGCGAACCCTCTCCTACTAGTGTGAGCAGCAGGGGCCTGTATAACAGCGTATTGGGAGCCTCTGCATCAGCCTCCCCGGCACAAGGATGACAGTTCTGACTGACCCCAGTTCTAATGCTAAGGACATGTTGGGGGTGTTCTCCCTCAATAACTGGATGTAACGTTGTAGTTGATATGTTTTCCGTACGGACCAGGCCAAATGGATTGGCACGCGTGTGATTCGCGGATTAATTGCAAAGTTTAACCATTGTACAATTAATGTTTATCATTTGCATGTGTTTTGTCTTGCCAATTCATTCAAACGATTTTAAACAATCCCAGTGCAAGAAACAAAGAAAGTGAATGTGAAGGCCAAGTATAGTACCCATACTCATCTAAGTTAGTGCACACACATAGGAGTAGTGAACACATATATTGCAAGCTGTGGACACACACACCCAAAACAGTGGGAAGCCATTTCTGCTGTGGCGCCCAGAGAGTGATTGGGGTTTAGGTGCCTTGCTCAAGTCTCAAGCCGCATGTCACATGCTTGCTTCTTAAATATACACAGCAAGACAGTAAATACCACTGCTTATCCACTTCTGCCTGCCACATATCTAACACTCATCAACCAGAAACAGCTCATATCCACTGTACTTCCTTTAGTGGCTTCTTATGAAAATACTTGCATCTAGTCTCGCTACGATGTGCTAAATATGTACCGTCGTTTTTATCTTAGCAATGAGATAAAATAGAAACTTCTGCCTCTTAGATATTTCAAATGGCCTGTAGACTTTTGAAAGAGATACTCACAATGTATCAGACTGTGATCCAATTTGCAAAGATAGCAAACTCTAAACTCAAACGTTTAGAGATCTCAATATAAATGCAAAATTTTTTATTTGCACTACCAACATTTTCACTGGCCAAACCACAAAAGAATCTTGGGTAACACTTTAGAATAATGGTCATTAGTTAACATTAGTACATGTTTTAACTAACATGAACGAACCACGAGAAGTTCAATTTGTTACTGTATTTGTTCATCTTTTTTAACGTTAGTTAAGAAAAATCCAGCTGTTCATGGTTTGTACATGTTAGTTCACAGTGCATTAACTAATGTTAGCATGATTTTAATAATGCATTAGTAAATGTTGAAATAAAAATTAACAAAGATAAATAAATGCTTTATAAGTGGAGTTCATTATTAGTTCATGTTAACTAGTGTACTTAACTATGTGACCATTATTCTAAAGTGAAACTGAATCTTGCTTTATATTTTCAGAATTGCTAAAAATATTCATATTCTCACTAAATGTTAAGGTGTATTTGCAAGCATTTTGATCACTATATTTTCTTTTTACAAAGAAATTGCAACAGGATGACAGCTTGAATGTATAGTTTTAAAATTCATAATCACACTTTTGCCTAAAAATGTGGGCATACGTTGCAAAAAAATTAATGATTCGAAGTTTTCAACATAGAGTATTCTTAAAGATGCTTTTAAGACTATCACAAGACACTTTTATGCTATCTGCAAAACCTGTTAGCCAGGTAGATAACATTATCTATGTGACAAATCAGCAGAATTTGCATCAAAATTTTGAATTCAACGTAGCATTGACCCAAATGGGCAACTAAATACCTGGCCCGAAATTCTCACTCTAGCCGTGGGTCAGCCGGTTATCATTATTGTTGAATCTTGCCATGGAATTTTCGGAGAAACTTTTGATACCAAGTATACTTAAAAGAAACACAAATGAGAACTCCACTAAGCATTTTAAACTATGAAAGAGGAACATACTCCTCCTCTGGTACAAATAATCTACACATCCATGTTTTCCAGTGTTCCAGTTTCATAATGTTATCCTGGATATGTAAAACATGGATGTGTAGAACAGAACAGCTCAACCCTTCACACACATATACACACACTTGCAGGAACTACTCCAGTTAAATCAACAGCCACTGACACATTTCCCTAATCACCTCCAGTCATTATTTACAGGATGCCAGAGTAGTGAGCCAGAAGCCAAAGTCAACCATTTGCAACTACCGTCTGCTTGGCTAATTGCGTACATCGTCTTTCATTTAGGGGTGATTGAAGTGCAGGAATGGATCCAGCCGGCCCAACAGAGCTTCAATAACTGAAGTTACTTTGCCAGCATTGAGAGATGCACAAGCCTCTAGAGCCAGCAGCTTTTGATTCATAAGATGTTCTGAAGTTCTTTTTCCTCGTTTGCTCGTTGGCTGATCTGAGAACATTAAAAATGAAAGGAGCATGCTGCTGTACTGGAGATTCTGGCCTGCAGCAGTGAGGAGTGATTGGGCTAAATGATTTCTGTGTCAGAGATCCTCAAAAGTATCGTCACACGCTCACAGGCGCACACCTAACTCAGATGCTGCCAAGCTCACAGGTTCAGCCAAGAAGACATTGTGGAGTGGATGTCTGATGAAGGCTTTTCAGCTCAAAGACGGAACTCTTAAAGCTTGTGTGGGAGGTTTACAAACACTTTGGGTCTCAGTCCCTGACTGTGTATATGTATATGCGCATCCATATACTGTATAAAACGCGTGTAAAACCACTGTGCAATTATGATTCATTGTTAACCTTATCTTAAACAATTTAAGAAAAAAGGAAATGAATTAAGGTGTCATGCTTTTTTTTTTAAATGTTATACTGTGGTCTAAGGTCAACTAATGACATTCGTGTGGTTTTTACATTCAAAACACCCTAACTAATAATAGTCCAGGCAAAGTAGCGTTTTACGACAGACTAATTGTAAAAAAAAAAATTTTTTCAGCTTAGATCTTTTCTATGAGGTGTCCAGAACAACATACTAAAAGTCCTAAGAAATCCTAGTTGAGGAAATATGTTAAATTATCATCAATCCGAGATGTGTGCCAGTAAGGCCAGACAACAATGGACCCCAATGGGGCTATTTTTTTCCTTTACTCTTATCAAAATGAAACTTTACACAAAGAAAGTACACATGAAAAGTAAAAAATTTTGTTTTACAAGTTTCTTTAAAAATGAATTTGAATATGCAAATGAGCAATATACTAATCGAATATGCCCAAAATACTCCCTAATGGGCTTATTTTTTCCTTTACTCCTATCACAATCAAACCTCACACAATAAAAGTCTACATGAAAAGTAAAACATTTTGTATTAGAAGTTTCTTTAAAAATGAATTTGAATATGCAAATGAGCAATATACTAATCGAATATGCCCAAAATACTCCCTAATGGGCTTATTTTTTCCTTTACTCCTATCACAATCAAACCTCACACAGTGAAAGTATACATGCATGAAAAGTAACATTTTTGTTTTCCAAGTTTCTCGGGAAAATCTATTTTAAATATGCAAATGAGCTCAACACTCTGCCTAATTGACTTATGGCCAAGAAGCCCTAAAGGTTCAAGTAGAAAAAACAGGGCCCAAATATCTAAAACATTCATGTCCATTTAGTAAGTTAGCCTATGCATAAACACGATAAATTTAAAAAGCTTCTCATCTTTTGGATTCTTAGATTTTTGTTGCTTGTAAAATTCCAGATGAATTGAATTGGGTTGTGAATTGAGTCTCGCAAAGTGACCACACATTGATTTTCCAGGCCAGTCATTGTTACTCTATCTCCAAAGTGTTCCTTTATTTTAATTTTCATCCACTTTGGAGAATATGGTTCACAACCTGTGTCTTGCAAGTACTCTGTCATCTTTACCATAAGGTCTTGAATAGTAATTTGTTCATCATCGTATTCTTCTAAAAAGTTTGCCACTTTTAGGAATACTGTTGTTCTCTCATAATCTTCAGGTCTTCCGACTTTGAATCTTTTGGGTTTGTTGCCAGGGTTCACAGAAAATTGACTCTGAATATTCTTCATATTTCAAAAATTAGTGTTGCATATGTTGTGGTACATTGCATCGGCTTCATGAAGGTCATGGGCAGATGATATTCTCCCCAAAACTGTATCAGACAATTCATCGTTCCTTAAGTGGCAAACCTGTACAACCATTTGCTGGAAGTCTCCTGTTCTTACTGGGTAGATATCAATTTTCTCTCTCTTCTTATTTTTCTTATCTATTTCAGTTGGTTGTCCATTAAAGTTCTGTTCTGAGTGGAGATTATGTTTGATTTGTGGTTGTTGCAAAGATGGTATTACATTATCACGTACAATATTTTCTGCTTTACAATAGCTGCGGCGGCATTCGATGTGTACTCCGTCTCCAGGAATTGTCACTAAGCTACTTCCACATTGAGCACTGGCACGGTTCACACCATTGCGGCCTTTTGCTCGTAGAACAACCGAAGTGTTTTCATCTCTGAATGACTCATTACATATTTTACACTTCTCCATTTCTCGCTGAAAAAGGTATCAAAGTGTTGTCTAGCAATGAAATTAGGGCCAATAGAATTTGAAGTCTGATGTGTGGCCTGCCTGGTCTGAAATACTTGCTAACTACAAAAAGAGAAGCAGTTTTGGTGTCTGGCAAAATTATTTTAAAGCACTGGGATGTCTGGAAAGTGTGTCTATCTGGTTTTTCATCTCTTCTGTGTGAGTGAATCATTTAGTTGGTAAGAATGACTTCTGCCTGTAATCTCATAATTTTACCAACAATCCCAATCTTTTGTAAATCTACCAGCCCAAAATGTTATCTCACCACATGACTAATGACTAAGATGGCTATTCTGACTTCTTCTGATGTTATCTGTGGGAGATGGTAATTAGGTAAGGCTTGTTTGCAAATTTAAAAAAAAAGAATTTAGAAAGAAACTGGAGGCAAGATTGGGCAATCAATAAGGTCAGTTTAAGTCTTTTATGGCAAGTGACTTCAAATTTATCGTGTTTGTGCATAGGTTAACTTACTAAATGCACATGAATGTTTTAGATATTTGGGCCCTGTTTTTTCTACTTTTACCTTTATGGCTTCTTGGCCATAAGTCAATTAGGCATAGTGTTGAGCTCATTTGCATATTTAAAATAGATTTTCCCAAGAAACTTGGAAAACAAAAATGTTACTTTTCATGCATGTATACTTTCACTGTGTGAGGTTTGACTGTGATAGGAGTAAAGGAAAAAATAAGCCCTTTAGAGTGTATTTTGGGCATATTCGATTAGTATATTGCTAATTTGCATTTTCAAATTCATATTCAAAATGTTTTACTTTTCATGTAGACTTTCATTGTGTAAAGTTTTATTGTGGTAGGAGTAAAAGAAAAAATAAGCCTATTTGGGTGTGTTTTGGGCATATTCGATTAGTGTATAACTCATTTGCATAGTAAAATTAATTTTCAAAGAAACTTGTAAAATGAAAAAATGTACTTTTCATGTGTACTTTAATTGTGTAAAGTTTCATTTTGATAGGAGTAAAGGAAAAAAATAGCCCCATTGGGGTCCATTGTTGTCTGGCCTTACTGGCACACATCTCGGATTGATGAGAATTGAACATATTTCCTCAACTAGGATTTCTTAGGACTTTAGTATGTTGTTCTGGACACCTCGTAGAAAAGTTCTAATTAGTTACAATTAGTTCTATTTTTGGCTCCAAAATGAGTTACTTTGCTATTTTAGTAATAGGCTATTTTCTACACTGGTTTTGAGGCACTCTCCTAAACACTGGGTTTTGATGGGCGTGCCACACTGGAGACTTGGAAGAAAACGCAACGGCAAGGATTGGATACGATTTTCATATTTAAATGAGCTTCAGCTCCCCTGTCAATTCACATGATGGAGGGATTGATTTAAAAGTGGCAACCGGAATGATTCTCTCGACCACAAATACAATGATTTATTTTAATCCACCCGCAATTGATTGGACTTTTATTCCAATCGGTCGATATAAGAGTGAAACACACGCACGCACACGCACACACACAGAGTAAAAAAAAAAAAAAAAAAAAAGAGTACAATTGTACCTTTTAAGGTACAAGTGGCCGTCACTGGGGTGGTACTCTTAAGGGTACATTTTTGTACCTCTAAATCAGGGATAAACACATAGCCCTGGAAAACACATAGCCCCAGGACGTTGGGCTTTGTAAGCCCTGACACAAGTCCAGCATGCTAAAGGTTTGTTCTGTTAGAAACTTAGACATAATCAAAACAATCCATAACAATGCAATACTATTAAATATGCATAAAAAAACAAGTTTTACTCACATAAGTGTGTTGCACAATTCATGTCAGATCAGATATAGAAGAAACAGCATTGTGTTTCAATCTCAAATGTCTAAAAATCCAGCATCGACCTGAGATTTGTTTACAAACGATTCCACAGTGAAATAAAGTGAGCACCATGTCTTCCCCACGTGAGTTGGAACTTAAAGAAAAAATAAAGTTAAATCATACATTCCTAATATTAGGATCCGAAGGAAGCTTATGCAGCGACTGTGTTCTTTTACAACTAGGAAAAGCGCAATATCTTGCTATCTTCAGCATATTTATTGTTGTTGGCTAGCGCGAGTCGATCACCTCCATGAGTCAGTGGGCGGGGCTACTAAATTAGACAAACTGTAGAGGCGTTTCGTTGCGCAATGACGTAAAGATGCGCACACGATCATTTTCTGGGCCTGGTGTCTATAAAAGCTTTTCTTTGACAATGAAGTTTTCAGCTCTGAAAATTACAGGATATTTTTATATTACCATGACCTTTTATATATCAAAAGTTATATATAACTTTATAAATAATAAATAAAACATAAATATATTTTATATATCTCAAGGGAAAGTTGATTTATCAATGTATCACCCCTTTAATGATAATAATCTGTATTGCATAAAGTGCTATATAAATAAAGAGGTAACACTTTATTTTAGGGTTCAGTTCTCACTATTAAAGGGGTCATGAATTGAGAAATCAATTTTTATTTTATATGAATGTCTTAAGTTGACCTCAGACAACAGTATAAATTGTTTTCTAAAAAGCCAGTTCATGACCCTTTAACTTTTTGCTTATTAGCATGCATATTACTGGGATATTGGCTTTTTATTGGTACTTCTAAAGCACATATTAATGCCTTGCATTACCTTATTTTACATCCCTTAATCTTACCCAATACCTTAACTTAAATGCTAAAAAAATACCAAGCAGTAAATTAGGCAAAAGTTGTGTTTAATAGTGAATATGTGTTCCCATTAGTAAAGTGTTACAAATAAAAATGACAACTTCATTAATAAAACCAGCATAATCCATGAATATACAAAAAACTAAAATCAATCAATAAATAAACTAAATCCTGTTAGTTTTGCTGTTTTGTATGGCATTGTCAGAGCATTCTGGCAGATACTGGCTGATCTTACACTCACGTATCTCCATAAACCTACATAATAAACTAACTAATGCATAGCACAAATAAAGCAACTTTACAAATGCTCCCACCAGTTCTATTCGAACAGTACAAATCTAACAGTGATTAAATAGTAATTACAAGGGTAGCATGCATATGCAACCAGAGACATTATAGAAACACAATTATAATATTTGTCTTCATTATTAAGAAAATAATCCTAGGCACTTGAGAGTAAAGCTAGGTGCAGGGAAATATATTACCTAATAAAAATACATTATTGTTACATCATATTTTGCTCCTCGTGCCTGATTGAGTAGCTTTTTGTCCTGCTGGTAAGACAAGTAAGAAACCAGTACACAAACACATGAGCACATGGCCAACAAATGATCTACTTCAACAGATGTATTTGCCTATACATCAAATTTGCTATTATTAGCAAAGCACTAACATTTCTGCAACAAAAAATATTGGGCTGGAATTGGTTTGCGTGTTTTGGTGCATTTCTAGGTATTATTCAAGTTTCTGTAAACTTTAGCAAAACTTGCTCAGCAAGATTCTCTTTAGATTATTGTCTGCCATGACAGTAGTTAAACTGACAATGACAAAGACAATGCTGAGAATGCAACATGTACTTGCACTGGTTTATGAATTGTATTCTGGCACATTTTGAATTTAGAAACACACAAAATCGAACTTGCTTAGATCATTTTAGAGGTTTCCAATTTTAGTTGCTACTGAAAGGGAATGAAAAAGAAGGACATGAAAGTTGCTAACAAAAATCCAAAATATATGTTGTCATTTTTCACAAAGACTTATATAACATGGGACGAGAACTATCTATTATTCTATCTATTCAATTCTTTCAAACTTCTGTAATGTCTACATCTGCAGTGGTAATTCAATCCACAAACTTGAAAAATAAATATTCTTGAAAAACAAACCGGTGTTCACCTGTGCAGGTTGGATAGGCCCGTATCTCGAGTGAAAAGCATTGCGATGTGTTCTGCCTGAAAGGAATTTCGGTGTACAGCCTCCATGAAAGGTACACGATGCAGTAAAGGAAAACAGCCCTGTGGTTTCCATCCCTTCAGCTGACAGGAGAAGATAATGTATTTTAGATAGAGCTTATACACTGGACCGTGCCGCTGTCCATCAGTCGATCACTGCCTTGAGTCGATATCCTAGAGAACCTGAGACATGTTTATTAAAGAGGTGGGGAGGTGGGGGGGGGGGGATTAGAATTTGCTGTATGCAGGGGGCTGAAATTGGCACGCTTGAGACCTGGATGGATTCTACACAGTTAATTAAGATAAAACGATTCAATTCAGCAAAGATTGAGTTGCGATTGAGCCCAAGCTGCTCATGGTGGTTGCTCTGATTAGGAGCCAGAAAATGCATTTGCTGAGATTTTGATGCGAGACAATATTCCCGTTTTCAATTACACACACGAACAACCCCCTAACTACCAAAACTGACTCATTTGCATGATTGAAATATAATTACAGCAAGATGAAAAAATGCCTGTGTTTTGTTTGGCTACAATTGTGTTTAATTGTTTCTGCTGTTTGTTTTTGGTTTGTTCGCTTGCTTATTTTTTTCTAATTTAGATATTAGCAAAAGCCCTCGTACCAATTGATCTCAGGGTCGACAAATAAGGACAAGCTTATTTTTCAAATATCTGTTGTCAACCGTCATCATTGTAGTAAAACAACAAAAAACTAATCTAACCCTTAACTATCATATACTATGTTGACAGGGTTGTTCACAGTATGCAAAATACTCTATATCTTTCCTGAAGAGGACAATTGTAAGCCTGACACAAAATCCTCTGTGGGAAAATCGATGGCACGAATAACACACACAAGCTGCGCAACAATAAGGAAACTAGATGTTCTCCGTCACCATGTCAAAAAACCTCTAATGGCATCTCACAGCTGTTCTTTCTCTTGTGTTGACAGCCGTTGCTCGGCACATTAACAACTTACTGGCGGGCCTCGATACTCACCAGCCCAAGAGTGTGAAAACTGTAATCAATGATAATAATGCTCAATCATTTGCTAAGGCCATATTAACATCAGTCCCACACTATTGGACTCTGTAATATTGAGTTGTGTTTAGAGTTATGCTCCATGCGTCTGCAACCCAATGCCTGATTCTGACAGCAATCACACATGGTGCATTTCCTCCCACTCTGAGTCACAGTTTGCTGAGCTGCATCCTTCCAATCCTTCTCTCGCTGAGGGGGCCACTGCAATGGGCCCTGCTCCCTCTGGGACTACCTTTCAGTTTTTCTTCCCTCCTCATCCACATCCACTCTCAGGTTGTCAGATCCATTTCTGTGCCTTCGGTGGCCTTTTCCCTGCTAACAGAGTCAGTGTAGATGACTCTTCACAAAACAAAACAGACGCACCTTCAATGTCTGCACCAATTCTAAATGTCAACAGCATGCCAGCTATCGCCATTCATCATCTAGAGGACGCTGCATGGTTTGCTCAATGTTTAGCTCCTCTCCACAGCTGTCAATTCATCTGAAGTGTATCAAACAATCAACTATTGAGATCAGGCCCGGATTAAGAATTCAGAGGCCCCTGGGCACTATGTCTTGTAGCCCCCCGACCCGATGGGAAAACAGCGAGTTCGGCAAAAGGCGGATTGGAACTCAGGTTGAACGAGTCAAAAGCTACTTTCAGGCGCAACACTCCCTGAGTCTTATGCCACTGCAGACATCTTGTGGTGCACATCTTTTTTCCTTTTTTCCTTTCTTCCTTTGCCAACAAGACTTAGTGCAAATAGACACTCCGTTACTGACAGTGTAAAAAAACTAAAAAAATCTTCCCCTTGCTTAGGCCCATTGGATAATCCAGCCCTAATTGAGATTATTGATTTGTTGATATATTGATTTTGTGAAACTGTGGTGGGTGGACCTCAAGGGGGTTTGGGGGCATGTATATGATTTAGTGTCCTCTATACTCTATACATGCAAGAGATAAACCCGTGAGATTTTATTTTGACGGAAAATGCTCTCATTTTGTCAGAAAACGAGTCTACAAACACGTCTCATTAAAAATGTAATGAAATGTTGTAATCGTCAACTTCACAAATGTGAAAATAATGCAAGTGTCCCCGCTATGGTGTACCCTCAGTACATGAACAGATTCATTCACTGTGATCCCACGGAGCTAATCACGTTATGATCGTGTGAGCGACCTGCACACTTCTCTTAGCGTAGCGCACACAGATGAGGACACAAAGCCTTATTGACATTAAAGACCTTTTATGTTATTATGAGAAGTTTATATATTTTCGGGTCGCCACAGTCTAGTTAATGAATGGGGTAGCTTTGATCTATTTGTAGCGGTCAATGTTAATATTATGGTGGGACACCACACAAAAAAATCTATGTATGGGAAACATAATATTTTCTTTATAAGAAAATGTATAAGGTCTGCAGCATTTTAAATCCATATCAGTCATGCTCATTAAATGGATAGTTCACCCAAAAATTGTGAGGTCTGTACACAATATGGCAACATCGCACTGTCTAAAATATTAAGCCTTAAGCAAAGTTAAAAGCACAAAAATCCTAAATTTGTGGGTTTGTTTCTATCTGCATTTACTTAACTTAGCAAGATTTATAGATTAAATCTAATTTCATTTTACTGACTGACTGAGTAACATTTGTTTATTGATCTCTTTATTTAATAATTACTTAATTTAAAAAAATATTTTTTATGGTTTGCGTAATACTGATTATTGCCATCTTCCATACCACTTATACTATACTGGGTCACGGGTGTGCTGGATGATTACTGCCATAGAGCAGTGTCATGATATCGGAGTAAAGAAGTTAGGGAAACTTTCTGGGAATGTTAGAGCAACATCAAAATTAATTTAGGGGGAAGTTAAAGTAACAATCATTTTCATTAAGAAAACTGCTTACCAAAAACAAACCAAAAAGAACATTCTGGGATCCAAAAATTGTTAATATTATGATTTAATACCATTTCCCTGTCAAATTGTATTATATATATATATATATATTTTTTTTTTTCTCTCTCTTCTTCTTTTCTAGCAACACTAAAATGGGAAAGATGGGAAATTCATCCAAGATTAATGATTGATGTGAAATAAACATTTCTTAAATGCAATGAACGTTGTGCTTATATTGTGCCCTCTATATGGTTAACCTGGTGTGCCTTTAATATGTAGATTTTTTGCTGGTATATTGTTTAATTAAACATGTTTTAGATTGTAATAAATAACATAAATATATTAGTATAATTGCAAGAGGCCATGCAGGATTGCATCATCGATCCCAAGAAACATGACAAGAAGAAACTGCATCTAAACCACTGATTTGCCTGGAGATCTTGTGAGTGTTTATCATTTTAAACATATTTGTCAGAAATATTATTAATTTTGTTGTGTGTAAAACATTTTTAATAAGGGAAAAGATTACTAAACAGCACCTGAGGTTTGCTTTATATACTGCCATAAAATTCTAGCTGGTAGTCAAATATCTAATCTACTTTTCCACCTTGAAATTACAGAAACAAATGCCAGTGGAGAATACCAATCATTAAAGGATAACCGCAACTCTTTGATTAACATGCCAAAACCATAATTTATAAGCTTATTAGATGTTGCCATCACATTCATCTTGTATATTAAGAGGCTCATAACATGGATGGTCAATCTGCACTAGATGCAAATTTCATTTGACAAATTTAACTTGAGGCAGATTAATCAGATTAGCGTGTAGAAGTTGATAAGATATCTACAACAATAGAATTAGAAGGGAGGGTAATGATTCTTAGACATGCAGTATAATTCAATCCGTTACAACCTCCTGTAACAAAAACGGTTTATGTCCAATGGAAATGATAGTGTTTTCCTCACTTGCAAAGGTAGTAAAATGGATAGAAGCTCAAATTCAGTTTGGCCTTTTCTTCTCTTCTAAATGCTCTTCTTATCAAAGCTGAAACAAGTTTGACTTTTCTTTCTAACTAGCAGAGCTCTTTTGAGACCCTTAA
Source organism: Pseudorasbora parva (assembly GCF_024679245.1). Lineage (NCBI taxonomy): Eukaryota > Metazoa > Chordata > Actinopteri > Cypriniformes > Gobionidae > Pseudorasbora > Pseudorasbora parva. The sequence goes on from NC_090189.1 coordinate 17,892,306, forward strand.
AATGTATCTCATCATTCTTTCAATTGTGATACTCAATAAGGAGTCATAGCAAATGAGTGAAAGGAACTGTTGTGCAAGAATGTTGTAGTAGTCTCTCTTTTCCTTTCAGGTCTAAAGCATTTGACTCCAACGCAGGAAAAAAACAAGCTAACTGTATAGCAATTAAGCCAAAAAGCCACTTCATACCACACAATCAAAGACAAGAGGCAATCAAGCAAAGCAGGCTGTCCTCCACATCAGTTAGCCTGCATAGAGACACAGCACCTTGTCTCCTTCAGCAACAACAAAAAGACCCGCCTTCCTCCTGAGGGGCAAAAGCACTGTGTTTATGGAGATTACATACAGTGGCGGAGAGAGCCCAATTACCTACAGCAAATGTACTGCATGGAGCCAAAACCCATGGCAGCCCACAGCGAAACAAAGTGATTTTACAGCTCAATTTTAATCTGCAGGCTTTGGCCTGGTCTCCGGTTCCCCATGTGGGCCTTTTAAAATCTGATTTATCTGTACACTTTAAAGCAGACCAGTGGTGGCAGCAGCCCGATGCTTAGTGATGGTTCTGAGGGATCTCCAGTGATAGTGTATAGGGTTTAATGAGGTGGTTTGAACACAGAGATGGTGCTCCATTAAAATACCCTTTTTTTATATGCACACATACATACGCTCTCAGAAAAATATCTTAGCTTGTCACTGGGGCAGTGCCCTTAAAAACACATCTTTTTAAATGTTTTACACCTAAAAGGTGCATAGGTGCATTCTACTATGAACCTTTCAGGGGTTGTACCCCTATAGATAAACATTGTCAAATTAAATTTTTAAGATGCTCTGTTTAAATTGCATATTATATCATCTGATAGCTGTACATTTTCAACGATTTTACCCCTTAAATAAATTTAGCTACTTTTTTTTGTATAGCATGACTGTAGTTTAACAGAGCAGCTAGACAAGCTAAAGTTTTGAAGTAGATTCCCCAACATTGAAACAAATTCCTTGTCGTATTTCAGTTGTATTGGAGTAACACTCAGATCTGGTGGCTATTTCAGAGTACGGATTGACTTTGAAAAAGGAACCATGGTACACTAACCAGGAGGAACCAGAGGGGAGCAGCTGGGAAAGGTAATTGCCTAGTTGGTGAGATGAGCAAGGAGGGTGTTGCTTTATCTGTGGACTGTAATATAGGAGTAGACGGTGGAGGAAGCGCAGAAGAAAAGAAGCAATTTGCTTCCATTTAGATTTAGGCTGCCTGAACCCAAGTGAACTCTGCTTAGTGCTGTTAATTAAATCTGAGAGGGAGATGAAGGGCAAAAAGGAGGGTCAGAGTTGGATGGTAGACGAGAGGAGGGGGAGCTAGTATGATCTTATCGAGGAATGCAGACAATGCTTTGGCAAAGAAAAATGTAAATGTAGCAGAGGTCAGCAAGTTTTCCCAACGAGTGCAGCCCCCCTGCTGGCACAAGTGTTAACTTTACTACAGTAACAGTGGGAGAGAGAGGATAATGGTGTAAAGATAATTGCTGGACTGTAATTAACCAAGTCAAATTTTGGAATAAATTCTGCACTTGAGCTCCATTTTCAACAACAACAAAATGCAGAGTTTCTTGAATACAAATGTTTCTTGAATACAAATTATCTTTACACCATTATCCTCTCTAACACATGTTAGTTGTGTCCCAAATGGGGCACTATATACTATACCGCTTATGCACTAGGTACTCAACAGTGAATTGTATAAGGTAGGGGTGTTAAACGATATATCACGATATAAAAATGTGACGATATCTAGTTATAGATATAGTTCATGGAAACAATATGATTTGCAATATATAGTAGTTGTTTTATCCAACTTGCTGTAGTAGGCCTATTTATAAGGTATAATTCACCCAAACACAAATGAACAAATGTAGGCTGCCACAAATGTAAATTCTGTAGCTACTCACCATCATGTGGTTTTTCATTTAACTTCCAAACACAAATGAAGATATTTCTATGAAACCTGAGGGATTTCTGTTCCTCCATTTTTAAAGTACATTCCTCTCAAACTTAAAAGATGCAAAAAATGTCATAAAGGCAACGTAAAAATTACTAAGCGAGTGGTCTAATCCAAATCTTCAAGTCTTCTAAAGAGACGGCTTTATATGATGAATATATTTGACACGACGCACATACTGTAGTAAACACGGTCGTTCAAATGATTTTGTGACCTGCAAGAACAACATGAGAGTGAGTAAATGCAGAATACATATTCTTGGATGAGCTAAACCAGAGGTCCTTAAACTCGGTCTTGGAGGGCCATTGTCCTGCACAGTTTAGCTCTAACCCCAATCAAACACACCTGAAACTATATTAGCTGTTTCAGGTGTGTTTGATTGGGGTTGGAGCTAAACTGTGCAGAACAGTGGCCCTCCAGGACCGAGACTGGGGACCCCTGAGCTAAACAATTACAGTTTGAGGGCGGTCATTTTGACACGCTATCTTGCGATTAGAACTGTGACAGATTGCATTGATCATCTGAAGTGCATGCGCTACCATTTATTATTTAAAGCGGAACTCCTTAGTGTAGGAGCAAACATCATTTAAATCAACAGATCACATTTAGTATTAGTAGTATGATTATTCAAAGCAATTTGGATGGTTCATTCTTACTGTATTAATAGCGGAAAAGGCAGGGCATAGCGAGCATGGGGAGAGAATGCTGCCTGTATTGAAACCACAAATAATGCATGAGGGGAAAAAATGTGAGTTTAAAGAGTTTCAGTGACATTATTACATTAATAATCTTATTACATAGAATCATACAATGACTATAATGTTGAATATAATGTATAATAATGCAATGGGGGAATATTTGTGGCTCATGTTAATAATACACAAATAATAATAATAATAATAATAATAATAATAATAATAATAATAATAATAATAATAATAATAATAATAATAATAATAATATAAAAAGTACACAATAAAAAAACAACTTTATTTTGGCTTAAACTATCGGGATACATATTGTGAGTTTAGTATCGAGATGAATCGTGACAAGTATTGTTACACCCCTAGTATAAGGTTATTTTTTCATTCAACATTGAATGAACAAGCCCCACTGTGATGCAAGTTCAATCCTTACCAACATAATTCAACAGAACTTGTTTCCGTAGTTGGCTAACAATGGTTTTGGGAAATGTACCCCTGCTTGGTAATGTAGGCAATTTCGGAGAGGCTAACAGTAGCGAGCTAGCTTTAAAAGCAGTAAATCCTACTCTTCCTCCAAAGCCATGCCTCATCCAAAACACATGAACACTCTGCTCTGGCTGGTTGCCCACAGCAAAGCGTCATAAGAGACGCTGTTAAATTACCTCATATCTCAAAGCACAGAACATTATAATAATAATGAATCTAAACAACTTACAGAGCTCTTATTTTTACCACCTGACAGCTGCAGAATCATTTTGTTGACATAGAAATGCATAAATCCTGGTCTGAGCACATGAACGGCTCCATGGGAAGAACGTCACAGGTTGCCGTCTTGCAATTACCGTTACGACATGATGTGAACGCAGCATAATCGTTGTTTTGGTTCAACAGGAACTGTAAAAGATGGCTGCTGTTTGTTTCCAGCACTCTGTGGCCGTCTGTCAGCACACTGATGGGGGCTTGACTGAATGCACTGATTGCACATTTTTTTATATTAAGACCACTTATATTATTTATTGCTTCACATGGATGTGAAGAGGGTTTAAACCAGAAAAACACAAGTGTTTTATGAAAAAAAATTGCCAAGTTAAGCCAACCCTACCTTTAATTTTAAGCAGGATTCGATGTGATATAAAATTATTTGTTATTATATTTCACAGATGTTGAAAAGAGTACTGAGATGACAGATGATCTTAAATTAAAGGAATGGGCTGAAAAAAAAAATGAAACAAATTGCTCTGACATTTAGCATTTTATAAAATTTGAATGGATGTTCAAATTGAGAGACAAGAGAATTCAGCTGGAAGTATCCAATCTGCTTTGTAAACTCCTGTTGCTATTACCATATGAAATGGACTGCAAAATGATCACCGTTGACAGCAACTGATGTCTCTAAAAGGGTCTAAACATTTTGTTCCTGAATTCAGTTTGCAAAAGATGATCCATTTTTGGGGTGAATGACTTCTAAAATATATCTGCTTGATTGTAGAGAGAAAAATCTCAATTCTACAGCTGAAAATGGAGAAGCCTTCGGCACAAATCATTTCCCAGAGGCAGCGTTGCTGAAAATTGGCAAATGGCTTAGAACCCAGAGAAAACTTAGATGGTGTGAATTTTTCAGATTTTTCTTTGAACATATTGGCTTTACTATTATCTTTGCACTCGTCAAATTCAATATTTTTTACATCTGGGGCCAGACGTATAATTGCTGCAGAACTTTAAAAGCGGCTTCCGTTTTTTTTTTTTTTTTTTTTTTTCAAAGTATCGTCTGATTGGGGAGATTTTTGATAAGCCTCTTACTGAGGATGAGAAGTGCCTTTAAAAATATCTTTGCTTAGTTCCCAAAAGAAAACTGCATGCTTTTGCATCTTATTTACCAAAACATTTTAAACTATGACCTATTACTGGATATGTTGATTCTCACTATTACTTTTCACTTTGCTCTTCTTATCTATCTATCTATCTATCTATCTATCTATCTATCTATCTATCTATCTATCTATCTATCTATCTATCTATCTATCTATCTATCTATCTATCTATCTATCTATCTATCTATCTATCTATCTATCTAAATTGAATAATTTCTGAACATTTTAATTCTACTTCTGCATGTTAAGTGTAGTGATAATGGATAATGATAGTGTTAGTTAATATACAGATAATGATGATTGCTAATGTTCAGTCCAGTGTTCTTTACATGCTGTGATTCAACAATATTTAAGTGCCTCTGTTATTAATTTCATATTCTGTTTATTAATTTCAGAAACTGTCTTTGCGCACTGATGGGCACTCATTAAAAGTTCATTGTTGCTTGCATGACTCGTAACTTCTCTAACAGGAACCCTGAAGAGCGCAGCGCTTAATTTATTCTCCTGCTAAAAATTTTTTTTTTCAATTGTTATTATTTATTTTTTAAATGCATATTTGGGGGGACAATTTATTCCCTTTTCCCTTCCAAATGCCTATGCTAGGAGCTTATGTAATTATGTCCTCCTTAAGGCTGCTTAGATGTTTGTCATCCCATCCACAGCACGACGATCGCCAGGACCCTCATGCGAGAGACTTGGAAAAAGAAGCGAGAATCAAGCGAGGAGAGAAAGAGAACGAAGCTGTCAGGGGGAGAAAGAGGTGTGATCTAATCCCTTACTCCTTCTTGCTGAGTTTGGAGGAAGACCGAGATAGCGGGTGAGTTGTTTGACTAATGCTCTGTTAGCTAATGTGTCCAGACCACCCACTGAGTTGCACTCGTCTGTCTGGCTCTGATATTCTCTTGTAGTAGCGATATGTGTTCACTTGCATGAGCCCAGCACTCTCAGCCCTATTCTGGTGAGGCGCGTGCGATACTCCCACTGGAAACAGCAAGCTGGCGGGAGTCCGCTCCAGCTCTCATGATAATGTATGCATTTTTCTGCTGCTTTATATACACCGCCAGATGCAAGCCATCATTTTGTTCGTTTGCATGAGAGTTTGGGGGGGGGGGGGGGGGGGGGGGGCAGATCTTGTATTCAAGGTTGCCACAAATGTTCTCCTTTGTCAAACTGAACAAATTGGAAGTATGGACCACGGCTAAGCTCTGATGTAATATGATGCAAACTTTATATTGTGTTCTGAAGTCTGTTGTTGATGTATCATCTCCAGAGATTAGAATAAAAATGTCTTGTTTAGAGCCACAGGAAAAACCAACCGGCAACGTGAGAGGAAAATGGTTCACTGTCAAACATTACAGTTGAGTTCAACCCCCATTGGAGCTGAGTGAACTGCCTTGCTTCCCACTACCTAGATAGCTGCCTTCTAATGCAGCATCCTAAGTAAAAATGGAGACTGATAAGTACCATAACAATAGCGTTCCTCATATGAAACATACTTTTTCATATTTCACTTTTTCATATCTTGAGTCAGAACTGATTTCAATAGAGTTAGAGTGTTCATTATTGTCTCAATACTCTAACAAGCATAAAAAGACATGACACACACAAATATTAGTAAAAGAAATATTAAAAAATAGTATACAAACTAGATTTTAATGAATAGAATAAAAAAAGGTGTGGGCACATTAATGAAGGTCTATGGTCAATAGTGTAGTGATGCATGAAGCGAAAGCTGCGTGTGGAACTTTTTTGCCCTTACATGAAACTCTCTCCTATTGACATGATTGAATTTTGCCCACAACATTTTTCAGAGCAACAGAAAATGTGACCGCACCTTTATATTTATAATCAAAAACATTTTCAATTCGTATTGGTTGGACTTTACTTTTGCTTCATTTTTGGGTGGATTTTTTCACAGAGCTTACAGACAGTGTTTCCCAACTATATCCTTGAAGGCCCCCCGACACTACACATCTCCTTTATCTGATACATCCATTTCAGGATTGTGGTTGCGAAACTGCTTTATTTGACTGCTTTCTACACAAAGGAAGGCTACAAATATGCACACTTGTGTATACACATATGATGCCTCATATCTGTTCATTGCTATCTATTTGTAAAAAAAAAATCCATCCTAGATGGTGGACGAAGAAGTGTCTATTGACCTTACAGTGCTCGACAATAAGATCTGCCCATGCCCGATGGCCAGGGCCCAGCGTGAACGACCCTCTAGACAGTTGACAGGCATGTCTGTCATGGACTGCATCGTCAAAAAAGTTTATCAAGACAAATCAATTTGGTACTCAGAATCCTGCATCTCATACTGTGCGGCAATACTGAATTGAGTTCTCTTTTATGTCTGGTTGCACTTGAACAAAATGATGTCAAAATGCTTGGCAAGAATCATTGTAGGTAAACAGTTGAGAAGTACAACGCATGTGTAACACTATATTGGATCTGGGCATTCCAAAGTGACAGCAGCCTATAAACCTGCTGCTGTCCGTGTCATTAATGTTAATCAAAGAACAAAGGACAAAAAAAAAATCACTCACTACAATTGACTGAATAACTTTTGTAACTTTAATGAGGATTCATCTATAATTATGTATACAGTGAAGACTTACTTTACATTTGATTACTTTACTATCTGTTTTTGTAGGCCTACCTGAAAATTACTGTTAGACCAAACTGAAAAACTGTATAATTTGATTTGTTTTATTACTAATTGTTTATTTATCCTTAATAATTAGGTTCTTAAAAATGATATTAGTTAGGCTAGCACTTTTTGCTGAGGTATAAAATTGGTGTCATAACCTTACTTGAGTGGGTCAAACACACTTTATTACTGTTTTGTGGTGTAAAAATTTTAACCACTGGCCTGACCGGGGCCAATAGAAACAACCCTTAGCGTTGAGCCCTGCCTTATCATAGAATAAGTATGCTATTCCGAATTCATGACACCTTAAAACGTTCACCAGGTTTTGGAATAGAACCAACATCTTATTTTGCTTGCAACACGTACACATATACGAAGGAACAAAATGAGAGCTTGTCAAGACTGTCAAGGTTTTTCTCAAAAAATATATCAACATAGACATTCACTGCAATAATTATAATATGCATCTAATCATTTCTGAGGTCTAAATTGCCATCCTCGAGCCAGGTTGTCAGATTGACACTTATTTATTTGGACCGTGTTCAACAAAACAGTCCTTGCGTTTATTTTTATTGATGTCAAGCAGGAAGCGGCATACGGTTGCTGGCAGCCACCCTGAATTATGAGGAAGGTGATTACAGCCCCTCTCTCGCTCTCTCCATAGCCAAAGATCAGTGAGACTGAGAAAGACAGCTCTTGTAATCACTCTTAATAGTCTTGTTGTTTGTGTGAGTATGTGTGCGCTTGGTAATGATACTGGCACTTCAGCATGGGCTCACAGGGGGCTCACAGGGGACTCACTATTGTTTCATCGTCTCATTGTCTTCCACTGGCACCACAACAGGTACCTCTGTACGGTTCCTATAGACAGATAATGTACTAATAAATAAAGATTATAGTCTTTTTTAGCTTTTTCCCTCTGTCTATATCATTGTTTAATCACAGCAATGGATCTAATGACAATGCATTGATCTAAAAAGGACCAATCACTGTAATGTACTCAAGATTCCATGTTCATCTCCATGTTATGATCCTCATAAAGTTTCTCATGATAGCTCAAAGTGTGTTTGCTAACTTAATGATGTGAACACTCTTGTTCTTTCAGCATTAATGTCTTGTTGTTTTATATACTTCTCTGTTTCATTTTGTGACCTGAACGTCTAACCCAAAGCGCATTTGAATGACGTTAGCATAGTCAGTGCCGCGTATCTTAAGCCAGTTTGGCGTGCCAGACAAATCAAACCCAATGCACAGAGTGTACATGACACAGGAAAATACACACTCAAGAGAATTAGAGTGATTCATTCTCTGAGAAAAATGATTCACCCTTTTAATTTTAAGAAAAGCAATGATGATGTCTAAGGAAATTCATGTTTCCTCTCACTGAATGCAATAAACTATTTTATATGTGATTATATGTGACATGTTCCTGCCTTTTTGACCTGAATTTATTCTAGAAGATGAATGGAGCTAAATAAAGGTTCACGAGGAGCTATGATGCTGTATATAAACAGATGCCTAACTCACTATCATGACTATTCTGGAATCTCAAATACATTCATTTTTGTTTATTTACAACTAACTTCATTACAGTTCTGGTGAATGGTGAGTATGACAAATCTAACTATTACACTCATGAACAGGTTAACATATGTAAGTTTCAGTAAGAATCATTGGTTAGAACAAACTAGTTCCAATGACAGAATGCATTTAAAGGGTTAATACACAAAAAATTAAAATGGTAATTTACTCATCCTTGTGTCATTCCAAACCTGTATGAGTTTCTTTCTTTTGAAGTTATTCTGAAGAGAAAGCTGATTTACATTGTATCGTCCAATAAATATATATATTTAACGGCGTGAAGGTGATTCAAGAATTTTCAAATGATCAAATCCCTGATGAATACTTAACGACAAACTATGTACAAAAAATGGGTGCCAAAGCGTTTCTATGCACCATATTCTTTTTTTCAGAACAGTATTGTTGGTTTTTCATACCTCTTCTAGTTTAAAATCTATATGGTGATTGTATATTCAGCACATTTAACCAGGGTCATTTGGAACCCACCTTCAATTGCTTTACAACCGGTTATCAATAACATGTCAAGAGCACCTCTGGCAATCTGTAATCACATTGATTCACACACCATGAAGTAGCACCTTTTACGCTACTAGGCTACCGTAAGTAATGAATATCTGAGCTGGTGCATTTATTCCCATATACATACGATATGGTGCTGACAGAAATTAGCTTGGAAAGTAAAAGACACGCATCCAGCATGCAGGTTTTCACCTGTTACTGCTGAAGCGCTCTGACAGACTCACCTCTGCAAAGCATGAACAATATGAGCCCAGCTAGGCTGAGACGCAGCATCTTCAGTTCCTCTGAAGTTGGTCGGGGAAGGAGAAGGGAACGGGTCAGTGTTTTCCCACCGACAATTCTTCCTTAAGGTCTACAGGACGATACACACAGCCTTCATCTCGTTATATGCAAGAAACAGAGTGTCGGTTAGATTTGTCCCACTCCAAGCATCTCGACACGAGTCTCTCCTGCGGTGCAGTTATTAAATGTTGTCATCTTGACAGCCATCATCGGTTTCGTAGGGTTTAAATGTCTTCTGGAGTGTCTGGGAAGCACCTTAAACGTTAAAAATATATGATTGCCATTCCTTGAAAAGTCTTAAATTTGTAGTGCAGTGCCACAAGTGTCTGTTTTCAAAAGCAGTCTGGTGGTCTTAGATGCGTGATCCGTCTAAATAAGCCTCAGTACACACACATGTGTGAAGCATCTCAAATGAAAGTTGACCATCGCTTGTGAGGCTCGCTTCATAGCTTATGTCAACAAAAAAACAAAACAAAAAAAACAAAGAAAATCCACTGTAGCCAATTTCCAGCAGGCGCAAGGTGTCCTCGCTTAAACGAATAAGTGACTTTTAAAAAGAGAATATCAATGATTAAGAAACAACAAGGAACGTTTATATAAACAAGTCCTCATTTAAGAACAAGAAGACGGCAATATAGCCTATACTCCGAGCTTCCACAGTTATTAGGCTTACACACTTAAAAAATAAAACTGTAGTCCAGCTGTCGGCGCATGTAGCCTATCGCCCGTCACAGTTTTGATGCCGAAAAACAAGTCATAAACTTCAACAATGTGAGGAAAGAAATATTATACAAAAAAAATTGTTCTGTGAAAATGCTCCTTTCTCTCATCCATGAAGTCCACAGTGAATATTCCTTGTGCTTTCGTCTGCTCTTTGGGTTCCGCAGCGACAAGCACAGTGAGTCATGGAACTCTCTCTCTCTCTCTCTCTCTCTCTCTCTCTCTCTCTCTCTCTCTCTCTCTCTCTCTCTCTCTCTCTCTCTCTCTCTCTCTCTGACTAGCAAATGATGTTATACTGGGAGGGTGGCATAAGATTTTTAATTTAACTTCAAAGTAGTTTATTTTCATGATTTCTGCTTTACATAAAATAGCTATTGCATTATAGCCTACTTGATAAAAGTAGTGACACAAACATATACAATTGTAAATTCAAATATTATGTAGGCTAGTCTACATTAAAATAACTTCATTTGAATTGTTATTAATTAATAGTTTGCTAGCGATGTGTCAATGCATGAAAAACAAACAGGACCTGTTGTGAATGGTTATACAGCAGGATTATACGCAGAGGGTTTTATAAGTATAGGCTACTTTATACCATTCCAGTGAGTATTATGGCAATTATAATAAGAGAATCATATGCAGATGTTAATGTCGTTTCTAAGTGATTGAACCACGGACTCTTGTAGCCTACTCTGTATTAATTGCTTCAACAAGCATGACAGTGCCCTCTAGTGGTGAAACTCGTGCCCCCTAAGATTTTCCCATAACTCCATGCCATGATTGGTGGCATTATGCTGATGTTGTAAAGCGTGCTGCGCGCTCTTTTCACAAGATGTGGTGTGTAAAACTGGACTGGTGTGTTGTGAAAGTGTTGACTGGAATGTGAATGTCATATTTAGCATTTAAGGTAAGTGAATCGTCTTAAGGAAAAGCAGGGGTTGATTATTATTAATAATAATTTCTTTATTGGTCTCTAGAGAAATTTACCTTGCTCGTTACATATAAATGGGTCCACTCCATTCAGATTCACATGCACCCATATTACAATACTTAATGTAGCTATTTATTAATATGACTTTAAACGTAGCTAAATATTTGTCTTGTGTAAAATAAATGTCACACAGATCTGTTATGGTTGTGCATATAACAAAAATAATAGTTTCTATTAGTCACTCAACTCGCTGTCCGAGATTTTGAATTGTTCCCCCCGAGTCATGAGAGGATGGATACCTGAGACCAAACAGTTTCTAAAAGTTTTGTTTCTGCAAAAGCTCATTAATGTTTAATGAGGCAAACATAGAGGCAGTTTGGTTGTGTCAAAAAGACTCGGTGTAATCTCCAAAGATTTGGAAGTCTGCTTTTTTCCTTCTCTATTTTTTTTTTTTTTTTTTTTTTTGTAGGGGGCGAGGCTTCACTGCAGTTGAATAATTACTGACCGATATCTAAACTCTGCTTTATCTAAGCTTTTGGAGAAACAATTGAAAACTTTCCTGGAAATAAAGAATATTCTTCTTCAGTTGGGTTGTAAAAAGCCACTGCTGACATTAAAGTATCATTAATAGCCTACCTTAGACTGTAAACAAGTTTGCTCAGCTCTTTTTCTTGTTTTATCGAAGGCTTTTTTGACAAAGTTGATCATGACTTCCTTTAAAAAAAGACTTGCTCTCAAAAAAAAAACTTGAGTCTTTCGAGTAATGATTGGCTCGGTTACCTCAGTTAAAAGGATGGACATGTCCTTTGATATTGATGGGGTTCACGTAAAGCCTTCTTCCTCATCTGTAATCTTGTCATATTAGATTCAACTCTTTCTTTTGCCTCTCATATTTCTTCTATCAGTAAAAATATTGTTTTTCATCTTCATAATATTGCACGTCTTGGATCTTCTCTTACTCTAACTGATGCTGAATTCTTAATTTGTGTGTTAATCACATCACGTCTGGAATATTGCAGGGCTCTATTTCTTGCTCTGCCCAAAAAACGAATTGCAAGATTACAGTATGTTCAAAACTCAGCATCCATATTTTTTACCTCCACCAGACGTTCTGTTCGCATTATTCCTCTGCTCCATGATCTTCACTGGCTTTCCGTGGCATCACATATTCCCTTTAAGATATTCTAACATTTAAGGCTTTAAATGGTCTTGCACCTCCATATCTGTCCAATCTACTCTGCTCCTACTTTCTCTTGTCCACTATAGGTGTAACACTGTTGCTCTTAAATTAAGGAATTCGCTACCCCTTACACTTTGTAATATCATGTTTTTCTACCTTCAAGACCCAGCTATAACATATCTATTTAATATGTATTTTGGATAATGTGGCAATATTTGGCCTTATGTGTATGCGAGTGTGCAAATGCATTGTAATATTTCAGTGAGAACACGGTGCATGTTTTTAAAAGATTGTGCCTGATTGTACCTTTAAAAGGTTGTATCTGTTTTGTCAGTCTCTAAAGGTTTCCCTCAGGGGTCTGTTCTGGGACCCATTTTATTTTCCTATAAATAATATCTGTGATAACATTCCCAATGCTATGTACTATCTTTATGCAGATTATACTGCTAAATATTTTCTGTGCTTCATCATGCTCTTCATTATTTACAGTCAGAGTTTGATATTGTACAGCCTCTTCAATGTAGAAGTGGTTTTAAAAAGAGATCAAACTAAATTAATGATTTATTTTTTCATATTCCAAAGCTCTACCAAGGAATATTCCTGATATTATATTTCCCAGGGAACAAAAATAGAATGTGTTGTGAGATATAGCTACCTGGGTATTTTATTTGATAGTCAATTAACTTTTAAGCCACATATTGAAGAACTACTTTCTAAACTTAAAGGGTTAGCATATGGCTTTGTATCAGTAGAAACCCTGGAGTATATTCAAATGATTGTGCTTTGGGATTGGCCTCGGAGGGCAGTTAAGCATTCTGGGAATTGTAGTCTTTCATCCCCATGAGACAAAAATACATTTTCTGTCTTTTCTCAGTCTAGAAAGCACCAAATGCAAAAATAATTTCACATTTCTACTACATAAATGACCCAGTTTAAATACAGATTCATCTTCTCAGCGCTGAAGTACACTGTTAATTATTTCCCTGTTAAATAACAGGAAATTACTGGCAGCAGGGTTACCATTATTTTCCTGTTATTTAAACAGTTAATTCATGTTAATGTTTTTTTACAGCGCACTCCCCGTAATGTTTTTCAACAGGAATTTACTGTGAATCACAGAAAAAACAGGAAACAACTGGCAGCAGTGTTACCATTATTTTCCTGTTAAATAACAGAAATATTTAATTTTATAAAATATTTAAAATATTTAATCACAATATAAAATTTTGTTTCCATTAAATATTGTTAATTAGGGTTAGTATATAACGTGTACTGATTGTTATAGACATATTCTAACTTGAGTTAATACAAGAATAGGCATAATCCATCAGATAACACTTAGTGGAAAAAAAGTGAAAAAAACCCTGAATAATTCTGTGTTGAAATTAACTTTTTTTTATTGTAATACAAACAAACACTGAAAGGTAAATCCTTACAAATGTAGGCACACATGGATCAGACCAATCACAGAAATATACATTTCATATTCATTGCTGATGGAAAATAGCAACTGTGTCTAGCAAAGACACTTGAATTTTGCGCTAAGTCAGTGCAAGATAAGGCCCTAAACTTCAACATTTAAAGGTGCACTATGTAGTATTTTAGTAGTAAAATATCCAAAATCCACTAGGCCAGTGTTATATATTTTGTTCAGTTGAGTACTTACAATATTCCAGATGTTTCCAACTATTTGTAAATTGTGAGAAATTTGCTATTTTAACTAAGGACCCGGGATGTTTCAGCATTGCGTTTGAGCGAGTCGCCTGTAAATCGCGTCATATCTGCGTTACCCTCGGTTTTATTCTGCAGAAGCGCTTTTCTCTTAGCAGTGTGAACATGTCACAGCAGCGCCGAGCGAACACAAAGAGTAACGTCATATCATTTTAAACACACTTAAATGTATCTAATATGATAAACAGATCTGCTTTACCTTATAATCAGGACCAGAAAAAGCAGAATTGCGCACGCCAGACTGTGTCCCGTCCCGTCATAATAAAAGTCCCCGTACTCGCGAGCTGTGTGTTTGTATAACAGTCGCTACAGCGGCCGTGCTCAGCTCCACAACACTCGGTCCTGATCTGCTTTACACTACAGTAACGTTAATAGCCGCATCCATTAACATGATTTCTGCCCGAGTCCTATTTTCCACCGGCTGTGAGGTGAAGACCACATGTCCCAAGATACTGCGCTCAAACTTGGCGTCATCAAACACCGCCTTTGTTTAGAATAGGCGCCCTCCAGTGGACGGAAAGTTGCATAGTGCACCTTTAATGTTCCCTGAACTGCTAAAATTCAGCTACAAGGGCTCAAACCAAGGATATACGCTGACTCCTGGTCACATCAAATGTTACACATAGGCTCAGATTAATCACAAACAAATCTCATTTTCTCATGTTCGTGGCTTAAAAAGTAGCACATATATTTTTAAACCAAATACATTGTTCATTATAACGAAATACTGAACCTCAACACTTAGTGTTACCTAAACCACTAAAATTCATCATGTATGAATACATTCAACAATTAAAGGAAAAATCCACCATTTTTAGAAATAGGGCTTATTCAACTTCTTTCCTACATTTAGATATGTGGACAAATGCATTTTTGTCTCAGTGCATGCATTGTTTCAGTTTGGCAGGGTCGCCACTAGCTTCTCTAACGTCTCGAGTAAAAGTTACTTGATATTCACAACAAATACAAATAGCGATGCAGATTAAGACTAGACGATTTATAGGCAGATATTGACTTGGGACTATTTTATGGGGAAGCACAGGCGAAGCAGAGATATCACACTAGGGATGTTAACCGATGACCGTTTGATGGATGGTTGACTGTGTAGAAAGTGCCCTCCCCCTCCCTTTGATACATGGACTCTCCCAGTCACCCCTGTCATTCAGTGCAAAATGGACTGTTCCAAAACTTTCCACAGGAGTTCGCGAAGTGACGGAGAAGAGAGCAGACGGTTGATAATGAGAATGGGAGATCGGCTGAAGATTGTATATAGTTTGAGTGAATAAAGTATTAGTCCAATCAGTGGAGGCCTTATCGACTGTGCGTGTGCGTGCATTACACCGTAAGTCGTCACTTAATCATTTAACACTCAACTAACGCTATTCCGCCTGTAGTAAACACGGATGTTTACAGTTAATGTTGTTTCTGTAATTATAGTCTACTGCTGTAACATCACTGTTATTCTATATTTGTCATTTACTGTCAGTTTTAGCCATATTTATATCATATAAACACCGATGCACGGTTGCATCTCAGGTAGCGCGCATGCGCTATAAAGTTGTTTACATCTGAGAGCTGATCGCACGTGAAGCAGCAGTCATGCTCACGCGCACAGCTCATGGACAGTTAGCGCACACACATTTTGTATTGTACTGAACGTCCATTCCGATTTATTCTAGTTCATCCTCATCGAGATTATATTATGTTCTATTTCATAAGTGTTCATCAGAAGCTTTATTAGTATTGTGTTGTGTTTATATATGTTTCTTATATCCATATTTATATCTGTATTTTGTATTGTGTATTTACAGAACCACACATCTATGCACATTTAATAAAACCACCAATTTGGATAAAACCTGAGTAAGACATCATTGTTCTGACCGGACAAACTGTAGCCTTCAACCAAACCTGAACAAGCAATTAGAGTCAAGATTCACAATATTTTTCAGACTGTATCAACGTTAACCGATCAAAGTTGTCAGTTAAAAAAAAAGTGATCTCTAAATTAGGCTAAGACAGTGGACTAAATGCTACTACAGTTAGCCATCTCATTCCAAAATCTGTTTCTGTGAAGTGAACAAATCCCTCACACTCAATTTTTCATAACTCGTCTGTTTGTACTTTATAAACCAATAAAAAACATTTGGCACGAGGTCACAGCGTTTGGGTTTGCGTGCTCTCAAGGTTTGCCAAAAGTAAACAGGCTAACACTCGAGGTTAGAACCAGGGCAGACGACAGTATGAAGCGTCATTCCGCATAAGATGGGCTTACATTTGGAAATATATTACATCTACATTTCAGTGGTAACACATAAGGTGTTGATCGTCTTTCTTTATTATTGTTAGCCAGGGCCGGATTGAGACTCATTTTCAGCCCTGGAGTTTAATGCCTTACACTGGCCCACTTTAGTTCACGACAGACTATATTAAAATAATGTGATTCCAACCTCAGAATATAAATCTTCATAAGGTACACTATTCTCTAGAGCCTTAAGTTATAAATCTTAAGTAGCTTAAGTTTTGCTTTACAGTAAAGATTTATTAGAACCGTAAATAACAGGACAGTATCAATCTCTTTTTTTAAGTATTAGTATTCATAAATATCCAAACATTGAAATGAAGAAAAGATTTTAATTTTTTTTGACAAATTTCTTATGTCATTTTACTTGTCTAGTAAATGTATCTTGAATTAAGAATATTTAGATATTTGAACTGGAAAAAAATTCAGTGATAATCTTTGCTTATTCACACACTATGGTACACTAGCAGTTTACCTGTGTTTCACAGTAAGAGCTAATCTCTTCACAACTGGGTCCTCGCTCGCTTTCTGACACTAAATGAAATTTGTTACATTTATTTCTTAACACAAATACCCCCTTTTTACAAAGCTTTTAAATCAAGTCACTCAGTTTCATTAATTAACCTAAATCATCAGGTATCATTATCATCTCAGGGCATTTTTCATTGAGCAGGGCTCTTTCTAATATTTATGAATGACAATCCTACCTGCCCATTCGGGTGTGTTGGGCTCATGACTGGAGCTTGGTAACGTTACTGGGCGTTGCTCTTCACTATTAGCAGCAAAACGGACTAGAGGCGGCTGCTGCTGAAGAGCTAAGAAAAAGTTTGATACATGAACGTGGTTTGCAGACAGCATTGTTTTGCGCGGTCGCATCTTGCACTGCTCCTAACTACCTTAACGGGATAATTACTACTTACCGGCCTCGTCATCATCATTTGTTTTTTTGAGTAACAATGTGCACAGCTTAGAACATTTGGCCGCGTCAGTTTCCAGAGCCTTCTTATTTTTTTTATTCTGGCTTTTCAGCGCCGCCTTTGCGCTTCCTTTTACCCATTTTTATCTGACTTTTATATTTTGAGCAACTTTCAAGGCGGTGTATCGGGGGCGGGGCCAGGGAGTCAAACTATAATCACGTCATCATTAAACCTGCAGGCTGCACTCTGTGAGAAAATATTAAGTAAAATAGAGTGGGACTGCAGTAAAATAATAAATAAAAAGAGTGGGACTGCGGTAAAATAATAAATAAAAAGAGTGGGACTGCGGTAAAATAATAAATAAAAAGAGTGGGACTGCGGTAAAATAAAGTGGGGCTGCTCGCTGTGAGTGCAGGCAGCCAATAGGGACAGCATCCATAGTTCAACCAAGTGCCATGACAACAACGGCCCTCGCGGCCACAAAAACAGACCGGCCCACCGGGAATTTTCCCGGTGCTCCCGATTAGCCAATCCAGGCCTGTTGTTAGCACTACCTCGAACTAAAGCGGCGTCTCTTCGGAGCGGTCATTTTCAACGCAATCGCGTGATTCAAGCTAGCAACGTTTCGATAGTTTGTCAATTAATGTTTAGAAACATACATCAATGGACGTTCAAATAAGTAAGATCCAAATCTATAAACATATGGCCTGGACTTTTAAATAGCATTCCCGTGGTCAAGTTTGTTTGAAATTAGGTGTTATTTAACAATGAGGTGTTAAATAACAAAAATGAGATGTTATTTAACACATATTTCCTAAAATTAACAGTAAGGCGCAGTTATTAAAAATAACAGGTTAATCATGTTGAAATTTGGGTGTAAATTAACAGAAACATTTAACAGTGTACCCCTTTAAGCTTGAATTGTTTTCTTTTAGCGCAAGGAAATATTTAGTATCTACAACCTTTTTACCACTATTGGATTATGGAGATCAAATTTATATGAATTCTTGAGTACATTTTGTCACAGCTCTTTACTTTTTATTACTGGTTATTATTGGAATAATTTACAAAACATCTTAGAGCTGACTATGCTTCCATCACCAGATGAGTTTGTTACATTTAACAAGTTATGGGCAACATACACTCGACACAATGCGACACAGTCACGCAAGTGGTTTTTACTAGTTTCAGCCTGACACAGCGCTACATTCAGCGCTACATTGTTTAAATAGCAAAGGTACTCACACACATTCTGTTCGTCCATAGGTGTGCTGGTCTGAAAGCGATGTGCGTTCAGGCGCATTGTTAGCAACTGAAAACAACTGTGCCAATTACTAACTGAATCCTTGTCTAAAGTATTTTTGTATCGTTTAACAATGCGTGACCACTCTGTTTATTGTACACACACGAATGCGCAGCAGCACAAAAAACATTTTTAAATATTAAAAGTAAAAGGAGAAGCTCTCTGAAGAAGCAATCAGTTTTGTATGTGAATAGCAAATCCGCCGTGGTGCAAAATGCAACTGTTTTTTTAAAAGGAATGGGAGATGACACTCTGGTTTATTTTACATTAAGCCCAAATCCCATTACTCATTAAAAGACTAGGTGCAATCCTTTTGGACCATTTTTTCCATCATTAAAGGGGTACTTCAGCGCTGGAAAGATGAATCTGTATTTAAACTGGGTCATTAATGTAGTAGAAATGTGAAATTATTTTTGAATTTGGTGCCTTCTAGACTGAGAAAAGACAGAACATGTTTTTTCGTCTCATGGGGATGAAAGACTACAATTCCCAGATGCTTCGCTGCCCTGTGAAGCCACTCCCAAAGCCACCGCTACTGGATTACAGTGGCACTAACTCAGATTAGGAGTCAGATTACATTTAACGTCATAAATGAGCTGATAAACTCTCGTGATGAGAGCTGAGGAAATCGCGACCACATTCGCGGCGTACATTCCCAACGCGTGTTCAGTCTGGCGCGTTTTCAGTTCATGCCTTTGGAAGCTTAACTTTCATAGAAATTAATTTGAGAAGTTAAAACACTTACATTGCTTAGCATCCGTTTCAATTAATGGCTGCAGCTGCTAGCTGTGCTGTGAGTGTGATCTCCCATCCCCCATGTGCGGGTTGAAAACATTTGGAAATGGCTCCCTCTGCTGGCTGTAGTCTTTAGCCTTTGGCCAAACATTCCAAAGATGATGTGTCACGGGAGGAATTTTTCCAGAAATAAAATGCATAAATCTCTCATCTCAGGGGGATATGAGGGGGGGAAGCACAATCATTTGATTATACTCCAGGGTTTCTACTGATACAAAGCCATATGCTAATCGCTGAAGTAACCCTTTAAAGGGGGGATGAAATGCTGTTTCATGCATACTGAGCTTTTAACACTGTTAAAGACTTTAAGATTCCCATCCTAAACATAGACAAAGTTTCAAAAACTAATGTTGGACGTTTGATGGATCCGCTTGACGTTAATAGAGCGGAAGGTCCTTGTATGGGCCGTACGGGCTCTTCTCCCGGTAGGGTGCGCGCGCGTGTGACTAGAGCGAGAGAGGAAATGCACGCCCATAAACACTCTCTCAGCTGCAGATCCAGTCATCGTTATAGTCCGCTCCGCGCTCCACTTTATTCCTATGGGTGACATCAAGCGACTTCAACGCTTCAGCACAGCATTCCGCGAAGGCAGCGCTGCATTTGAACCGATTTGAACGCAGAAATGACAGGAAGTTTCACAACATCGCTTCAGTCATGTCGCAAAGTGGATCTCCACCGTTCACTGCTGTCAGAACTTCACCAAAACATACCAAAGAAGTGTGTTTTTGACGGAGCGGTCCCAGCAATAAAGGTTGGGTCCTGCTTTGGAAGCAGCTGGTGAGTAAAACTGCTCCAAATGTCTGTGCTGTTGGCTATCGTTGCGTGAGTAAACATCAGTAAACGACACGATCGCGTGCTTCGTCATTCAAATGCGCTAACAGACTCCATTGTTGTTGTTCTATGTATAGCGTTACACTAGTCTGACGTGCAAAACCATTTTGCTTGCTACTGCTAAGGTTTAGTCGCATACAATAGTCCATAAACCGAATCATGTCCTCATAAACTGCGAGTAAACACACAAATGTTGACAGGCCACTAAACACAGTACATACCTGCTGTTGCTGTTTCTCCTGTTCAATTTATTTCAGCCTCCGAATGATTCTGGATCATATATCTATTAGCTGAGATCGATAGCCATGAGTTTCTCCACGCCTGAGGACTTCACCGCTTTGCGCGCTCGTCATTCTTTAGCTCCGCCCACACGATACGCCTCCAGATGCTCGTTTTTTTCCGCGAAAGACTCGGAACAGCCCATATTTTTTATATATATAATATAAACAGCCCATATCGGAACAGCCCATATCTTTTATATATATAATAAAACTAAAGACTTTTCGGAGATATGAAGGATGCAATACTGCATTATAGGTACTCAAGATTGACATGAGATTGACTAAAACTGAGTGTATCCCCCCTTTAAACAAGCAAAAGTGGATTCGGACGAGCCCTAAATGCACTTCAGTCTTGGCCCTTTGTGTTTTAACCATTGGTAAATTTCTGTTGTAATCCTTGATTGTCTTTTTCTGTTTGATGTGTATCTGTACGTTATAGCGGCTTTCTTGCAGGTCACTCTTGTAAAAATAGATTTTTAGAGAGAGAAGAGTTTTTAACCTGGTTAAATAAAGAATGGATGAAAATATTTTAACATGAAGGTTTAAGAATTGCCACTGACTTTCTTATTATTTTGGCACCCTATAGTTGCTTTCCCTTAAATTCACTGTATTCAAATCATTCTCAGCTTGGAGTTACCCAAAAAGTCCACCAGACAGTTTTCTTCCTACAGGTTGGAAATTTAATGTGGCCCACTGTGAGGGTCTGGCTTTAACCTTGTACTCAATCACACCATGCTGAATAAAGATATCGACAGAAAGAGTAGCTGATGACTCCCCTACTGCTCAAGTCAGCAATTACTGTCAGTTCACAGAGGGAAGATGTGTGTTGATTTGGGAAGAAAGAGGCATTTAAGAAGACCCACATGCGCAGGCATCCAATTAGCAAACACATTAATTGCTGTGCCAAATTCTGGGCAGGGTATTGAACATTTTCCAACCACACTCACA
Source organism: Pseudorasbora parva (assembly GCF_024679245.1). Lineage (NCBI taxonomy): Eukaryota > Metazoa > Chordata > Actinopteri > Cypriniformes > Gobionidae > Pseudorasbora > Pseudorasbora parva. Next base: position 17,913,848 of record NC_090189.1, read on the forward strand.
AAGAGGCTTTTGTAATTGTCTGCAGTGAGACACCTGTAATAAACTGTGAAGTAGATAACATACCAAACCGCTAACACTAACAAAACATTCATATAGAGTACCATTGCAAAGAAATTAAGTGAATATTGACCTCGTTTACACTCTCTCCATTTGCACTCAGTGCCATGTCTTCTCTGTCATTTCAGTGTATTCACCAGGTTGATTGCCGTGACCTGTCTCATGCTGCTAATGTCAGGTGATTAACATTTATCAGTCTCTGGGCAAGACCTTTCTCCTGAGGAGACGTTTCAACTGACCTGCTCTTTTAGCGTCCTTTGACAACGTTTCTCTCATTACTGGTTTCACACAAAGTACATGTCAGTGATGGTTTAGTCTGTGATGCCTGCTGTAATTTATTATTTATATAGCCAGCTGCATGTTTCTTTTATGCTCTAATAAGAGCTTCACACAACTTCATGCACTGATGCAGAAGTTCTATGGGAACAACTGCTGTGATGCTAAAGGCAACATGAAACAGTACAGTTACAGTAAAATGCCATTTCACGTGGACTTTCAAGTGGTGAACATGTTTTAAACATAGAAGTTCGAAAAGTATTGTAATATTTTTATTTGTTATTTGTGTTTTCTAGACAAAAGCATGGACTATTGTCATTTAGGTTAAAGAACATAAATATACTAACAAATAAATAAATGCTCCAAAAAGTGGTTTTCACAGCGATGCCATAGAACAGGGGTATTCAATTAAAATTCTAAGAGGTCCAGTTAGAAAAAAAATCAGCAACCAAAGGTCCGCAACATCACAATGACTAACTTGTGTTATCATTCAGTGCCACAGCCTAGTAGCTGTATGAAAATATGTAAGTAGCCCTAGTCAAGAGACGACTTTCAAATAAAATGAAAGTAAATTTAATAATATTTCAATAATATTTATTGTCTGTTTATTTATTGAGCTGTAGGGAAATAATAAGTACTCTAATAATAAATGATCATTTTAAATAAAATAAAGGCTGCATTTAAAAATTAATTATAAAAAAATAAAACACAACAGAGTGCATCTCAAAATAAAGTGCTTAATTTTTAGAAAAATTAAATAAAAAGTATAGATTGAGTTTCCCTTTTACTTTTTAGTTAACTCCCTTTCACATCTTAAGTTTAAACACATTTTAAAATAAACAATTTCAACACATTAACAATTGAACAGCTTTAACACCTTTTCTCTTTCTACTTCTCTTTTCATTTTTGCTTGATTTTTACACACGTCTTCTTTTTGTTTCCCCTCAAATAAGGTTTCAGCTACCGCACTCATGCACTCCTTGACAACCCCTCCATCAGTACATTTTTTTTATGTTTGCCCAAAATCCAAGCAATTTTAAGGTAACATTCGTTAGCACGTTGTCGGGCAGTGAATGAATATGTTAGGATTCTGCTGGATCAATCATATTGGGCTTTTAGATTGTTTATTTTCTGTGCCCTCAGTTCGGATTTAAGTGGGTATGTTTGGTCAAAAGATGTGTGCTAGTGGCGCTTCACATTGCCGCTTTTAATAATCGCGACAGTCTCTGAACATATGAGACATACCGGTTTGGAACTGCCCGTGGGAAGAATTAACATGTAAGAATCTGTCTATTCTTGATTAAAAGCTCTGTTTTCGCTGTCCACTTTCCTTTTTTTAGAGCACGCCATGTGAAACGTTGTCTCTCTTTCGTCTCGTCTCTCCCTGTGCGTGTGTGCGTGTGTATCTCTCGCTGTCTGACTCGAGTAGCATCACGTGACATGATTTACAACGCATGCTATTGGTCTGTGAGTTTCCTGGACCGCGCTAAACCAGTACCATAGATGCTAGAAAAACTGCGCGGATTAAAATAGAAACGCTCCGTCAAAAGTAAATAATTTTCAATAATTTATGGGTTATTGGTCCGGGTCCGGACAGAACGGCGGCTGGGTCCGGATCCGGACCACGGTCCGCCTATTAGTGACCTCTGCCATAGAAGGACTATTTTTGGTTCCCCAATCAAACTTTTAGTGATCCACTTTTTTCTTAGTGTTAAGAACATTTTAATAATCCAAAGAACCTTTTTCCACTATAAAGAAACTTTTGCAATGGAAAGGTTCTTCATGGTAGCCTGACAAGCCAGACCCATATCAAGATGTTTGGTCTGGAAACTCACCATTGACAGGGATCAATCCGAGGGGTGGGATGTCTTTCAAACTCCCTCTGCATGCGGTTGGATAGCGCTACAACCAACCAGAGCAACGTGAAGCGGAGCTCGTTGATAGTTTAAGCATTCACCGTATCCGGTCGGCAAAACTCCGAATACATCTTCCCTTTTTAAGAATGACTTCTACGCCGTTCTTAGTTCTTTTCTCAGAGAAAAGCTTAACTCCAAGTCTTCCAGAGTCACGGTCAAAGCTGATTCGAAAGACCGCTGTTCACCAGCTTCTGTGTTTACTAGTAACATGCGAAACTCGGCCAACATTATGTTAAGCCCTGCCCACCGACTCTATACACAATGTGATTGGCCTGACCAGAGTTTGGTTTTTACAGCTCAGACTTGTATTGAGAGTTGCTAGACGATACTCACGGCAGATTAGATTTGCTGCCGCTAGGGTGCATCTAGATTTTTTTAGGCTATCTTCATTGATCATCAATGCTGAAAAAGAACATTTATTGGCAGACAACCTTGCCAAAATAACACACATTTTACCCCCCAAACGCCATTTTTTCCCCAGAAAACTGTCCGGTTTTGTTGTAAAAACTTGGCAACCCTGTCTGCACGCGTGCTGAAATCAGGCTGGAATACACAATCTTTGCCGGTGTTGTAAAAAAATAACATAATTTAATGATACACAGAGTACTTACCCAACTTGATCATCATTTCTGAGAGAAATTGTGAAGGTAAACGCATATACAAACAAGCTCTCCGTTTAGGATTCAAACAAATATAATCCAAGCCCCTTTGATGACGTGATGATTATGTTTCTGTTTATCATCTGTCCGTCATTGTCTAAAGCCCGCCCTGATGATTTCATTGGTCGGAACAGTTTCTGTTTAGGGATAATTTCTCCTCTATGGATCGAGGCCAGACCGACCCGCCTGACCTAAAAAAATTGTGGGCTGGGCTGAGTTCAGCTGGCATCCAGGCTATGCCATATAATGTATAAGAATTATTTTTAAAAAAAATTTAAAGCTACACTGTGTAACTTTTTTAGTTTATTCTTAGCTAAAATCACTTAGTTCTTTCAAAAATATATGTGCTCATTAATGTATATTTACTTCTTTCAAGTAATAATGCATTCTCATAATTTTATAATATACCATTGAAAATACATAAGTGTTGAGGGTTCGGATGGCGGTCGCCATGTTGTTCCTCCATCTTGAAAGTACATTTGCCAAAGAGGGACACACCCGTAAATTCAAGCTTCGCTTTTCGCGTTTTTACACTCGATGGCACTGTGTCGAATGTGAAGAGGAGGATTGCTTGAGGCTGCTATATGATGATGGAGGATCATCACTCTTATGCCCCTTTCACACTGCACGTCGGACCCGCAATATTCCCGGAACATTGCCGGGTCGCCTTCTGTGTAAAAGCAACCACGTCCCGGAATTGATTACCGAATTCGACCCCGGTCGGGGACCTAGTAACATTGCGGGATATGTATCAGAGTCGCCAAGGAAGCGGAAAAGAGAATTAAGATGGCAACGCGACAGGCAAATCAACAAGACAAAAGTAAATACTGGAGTGGCCTTTCCAAGATGGAAAGAGCTCATGAGGAGCAACGATTTTAAAAAGAACGCCGACATTGCCTGCTTTCTTCTCGACAGGTAATATTAATTCAGCCTATTTGTGTATATTGGAAGTTTTATTGTTGCTTGGCTAATTATATCATGGTGTGCTGTGCATAACACTAGAACGACGTCTAGGATAGTTTTCCTCGCGTCAATGATGAAAAAGTATTGTTTACCTTATAACATAAATCCGTGTTCTATGACGGATAACATGAGATTAATATTTTAATTGCATTATAATTTGTTTGCCTTACGCTAGTGGTGTTGTACAATATACAGAATAATGATAGCACTGATAAAAGTTACTTTACTAAGAGCTTGCATTCGTCTGGGAACCTGATGTTAGCAATGAACTGGTTATTATTCAGTTCTATTATTCATTTTACATAGATTAACTTGATCATAGAACATTTGGTAAATTAAATAACTGCAAATTATAATAGTTTTCAAAAATTACCTCATCACTTGAGTTGACGCAACACTCACCGAAGAGGTCGAACTGAAAGCCATGACTAAATCGGCCACCGTAGGAGTTGAAACGAAATCGAAATTGAGAGGAGCAGAAACAATTATTCACTGGATGGTCATATACCTTTTCACCACTAGATGGGAGAAAATATCACACAGTGTAGCTTTAAGACAAGCTTTTATGCATGGCCATTAATCCTGAAATGATTGAAACAACCATCATCTATGTAATATAATTAATTATTATAACATCATTTTTGTCATCAGTTTTTAGTGGCTACAGTCATCGGTCAAATTTCCCTTGAAGCTCGAAGACTTAATTGAGATTTCTGTGTTGGCTAGGATTTAAATCTGTTTATTTTATTAGTGTCATGTAAAAATAGATAACCTTAATGACAGAAGCTAATTAGTGTGGTCATTTATTCAAGGTTTAATGCACGCCTGCCTATAGTCCCATTTGTGTCCCAGAAGTTGTTCAAGCCAATTAATGTGATGCCTCTGGGAACAGTTTATGACTCAAATTACAAGACATGTACCGTAATAATGAATAGTTCAAGGGAGTTTATGTTCTCCATTTATTACTCTGTATGTCAACAATGCAGACATCCAATGGGGGTACAACAGGCACATATTACTTGAGGAAATATGAAAACATGTTATAAAATAAAAAGAGGCAAATATGTTTGGGTACAAACAAGCTTCTCAGGTGCAGTTTTTTTTCTTTCTTTCTGTGAGTTCTGTCAAAAAAAAGTAAGACCCTGCATGTAAAGTTAGTGATTAAATAACATTTTAATTAACCCATCTGACAAATCACACTAGAAAGGGAAATACTGCATTCAACAGAATGAATATGGTCTCCCTTTTCTCTTCTGCAGAGTTAGCACCAGTGCTTACTTTTTTATTGCGGTGTTAAAAGGTACGGGAGTGGATTACAGCTCTCCTTTCTGAACTGCTTGCACTGTGATCCACAAAAGCTTTTCACCCGTGAAGTATATAGTGCTTCTCAAAAGTAACCAAGATGGACACAAATAGATTGCATTGTGCCCCTTGTAGCCCTGGCCCACATTTTAAATCTCTCCTCTCTAACATAATCAGTGACACTTAGGGTGGACAGCCGACATCTGCGAAACTATATCGGTTCATGTCAGTCAGGTGGCTAAAAGGCTGAAATTGGAAAAGCAAAGAAAAAAAGAACCCTGTTGCATGATCTTTGGACATTGTATAATTTTGTCAAAAGGAAGCTTTAAATGGGTAGTCCACCCCAAAACGAATATTCCGTCGAACCTATAAGATATTTTTTTTTGAAGATATACATTGAGGAAAATAATTATTTGAACACACTGCTATTTTGCAAGTTCTCCCACTTTGAAATCATGGAGGGGTCTGAAATTATCGTCGTAGGTGCATGTCCACTGTGAGAGACATAGTCTAAAACAAAAAACAAGAAATTACATTGTATGATTTTTAACTATTTATTTGTACGATACAGCTGAAAATAAGTATTTGACCACCTGAGAAAATCAATGTTAATATTTGGTACAGTAGCCTTTGTTTGCAATTACAGAGTTCAAACATTTCCTGTAGTTTTTCACCAGGTTTGCACACACTGCAGATGGGATTTTGGCCCACTCCTCCACACAGATCTTCTCTAGATCAGTCAGGTTTCTGGCCTGTTGCTGAAAAACACGGAGTTTAAGCTCCCTCCAAAGATTCTCTATTGGGTTTAGGTCTGAAGACAGGTTAGGCCAGGCTAGGAGGTTGTTCCCCAAAATCTCTATATACATGGCCCCGTTCATCCTCTCCTTAATACAGTGCAGTTGCCCTGTCCCATGTGCAGAAAAACACTCCCAAAGCATAATGCTACCACCCCCATGCTTCACAGTAGGTGTGGTGTTCTTGGGATGGCACTCATCATTCTTCTTCCTCCTAACATGTTTAGTGGAATTATGACCAAAAGTCATTTTGGTCTATTCTGACCACATGACTTTCTCTAATGAATCCTCTGGATCATCCAAATGGTCATTGGCAAACTTAAGACGGGCCTGGACATGTGCTGGTTTAAGCCATAGACCGTAAAAAAATATGGACGACTCGACATCATCCATTTCTGCTTGTCAGATTTGAAGCTTTTAGGCGGCCTGCACGCCGCAGACATCGTGGGACCGAGTCTGCGCAGTAGCGATTTCGGGACCGGAGTTGCGCAGTAGAGCGCAGGAAGTAGAGCAGGAAGTACAGCTGCGATATCAAAAGCCCGCCCACACTCTCGCAGATGCAGAACAATTAATTATGTTGGTGTGAAATAAACAGTTATGGAAATGTAGAAATTAAAGCTAAAGCTCCAATCTGCTCCCAAAAATTAAAGAAAAAAGTCAGTTAGTGCCTCAGTGACAACTTCACTCAGAGAAGCCGTCAGTCTCAGCTGTCAATCATGACGTCACACCCCCCGTTTTTATAGCATCAAATAACTAACTAAAACTAAACTTATTTTAAAAACGAACACTTGAAATGAAATCATCGTGATGATAACTGCCTTCATTGACATAAACTAACTTTCGGGAAAAAATATTTGAAGTGTAATTTTATTATTTAGTTTGCCTCGCGTCCATTAGAAAACACAGAGGGGCGGCTGTACTGGGACCGGTCACCGGGGGGCGATCGAGGCGCGAAAGCTTCAGAAAATGAGAGGGAGACTGCAGGCTTGGTTTAAGCAGGGAACCTTCCGTGCCATTCATGATTTCAAACCATGACGTCTTAGTGTATCACCAACAGTAACCTTGGAAACGGTGGTCCCAGCTCTTTTCAGGTCATTGACCAGCTTCTCCCATGTAGTTCTGGGCTGATTTCTCACCTTTCTTAGGATCATTGAGACCCCCCGAGGTAAGATCTTGCATGAAGCCCCAGTCCGGGGGAGATTGACAGTTATGTTTAGCTTCTTCCATTTTCTAATGATTGCTCCAACAGTGGACCTTTTTTCACCAAGCTGATTCAATTTCCCCGTAGCCCTTTCCAGCCTTGTGGAGGTGTACAATTTTGTCTTTAGTGTCTTTGGACAGCTCTTTGGTCTTGGCCATGTTAATACTTTGATTCTTAATACTGATTGTATGAGGTGGACAGGTGTCTTTATGCAGCTAACTACCTCAAACAGGTGCATCTAATTTGGGATAATAAATGGAGTGGAGGTGGACATTTTAAAAGCAGACTAACAGGTCTTTGAGGGTCAGAATTCTAGCTGATAGACAGGTGTTCAAATAATTATTTGCAGCTGTATCATACAAATAAATAGTTAAAAATCATATATTGTGATTTCTAGATTTTTTTTTTAGATTATGTCTCTCACAGTAAACATGCACCTACTTCAGACCCTCCATGATTTCCAAGTGGGAGAACTTTCAAAATAGCAGGGTGTTCAAATATTTGTCATCACTATATATTTATATGCTATATATATATATATATATATATATATATATATATATATATATATATATATATATATAGCAGAAGACCTCCACAGCCAGGGTATATAATGATTAGGTGGCCAGCAGAACAGAGCAGGTAGAGAGGTGACCACCAGGATAGGGCAGGTAGAGGGGATCCAGCAGAAAATTTCTCTGTTTTATATTAGCTGGCTCACATGAGACTTTGAGAAATGCTGCCTGAACCACGAACATCTGGAGGGCTGGATGACTTGCTGACATCTGAAGGGCCGGCTAAGAGACGGGCGTCTGGAGAACTGGCTTACTTGCGGCCATTTCGAGTGCCAGCTAGTGTGTCTGGAGTGGCAACCACAGCAGACCTAGTGAAATTCAAACAGAACTCAAGAACGCACTGGATAAGAGAGCTACTATCAACCTCTGTGGCAGTAATGAGGAAGCCTTTCACTCTTTCTTATTGCTGGGATCAATGTGATGCCCAAAATTAAGAATGTGGAGGATTCTGGGCTGAGCTCATAGGCCTGAGAGGGTGAAACTACAGGATCGACTTCACAGGCACATACACGGGGATTAGGTATAGTCTCACTGGTCGTAACATGAGCTGTCGAGTGTATGCCTTTGTCATTGTCACCCTCACTGACTTTATTGAAGGGTCTGTCAACTTGGAAATCAGACCTTAACTTGAGAAAAAATAGCCTCCCTGGACCTGGATATGGGAACTCTGAAGCTGACTCCTGTGCAGAAAGGGACTCATGAGCTCCCATGAGGAGTGATGATGGTGCATGACTTGGGAGGAGTTCTGAGATATGTGTTTCGGTGCCAATAATGCTGCAGTGAAATATTCTGGCATCCAGAGAGAAATGTGGTAATCCAATCCACTCCAAAATAGGTCGATTAACAAATGGTTTCATTCTTAATTCACATAAATTGTTTCAGCAGTGAATGTTGTTTTTCATTTGGATTTTTATTTTAATTTTATTCAAAGCATGCTATCGTCATAATTACTAATTTCTTCCCCCAGGCATGGAATGTCCTTTTTTATTTTCTCAATATTAATGGATCCTTGAAAACCACAACAAAAAATGCACAAAAAACTTCATTAGAAGTATGTATCCTAAATAGGAAGCTTTGTGTAGATGAAGAGTTTACCCATTGGTCCTGGCCACTGTCAGTGTGAAATATGAAAGTGCTTAACCCCTGTGAGCTGTGGGAATGGCAGGGAACCCAATGGGTGTTGAATTGCAGGGTTTGCATGTTTATAATGAGCTGAGAAAACTGCTGCGGAGCATAAAGAAGGAAGTCTATTGCACATTAAGCGGCTGAATGTTTTACAGAGGGTAATAAACTCCTGCCTGGCTAATCAAATTCACCAAGAAAATACCATCATTCAAGTCTTCAAGAGACCGAGTTTTTTTACTCCGTTTCTTCACCAATGTTTATTGAGAGTCATTGCTGGAACACAATTTACCTGATTACAGAATGCATCTTCTTGCTCATTTTCAGAAACAATTTAGCAAAGTTTAATAGATTACTCAAAGTGCCCTGGTGTGCCATTCTAGTGATTTAGTTGATATGGGGCTCCAGAAGCTTCATGCCACATGCCTCATCAGATTAGTAGATTTTTAATGCAACTTTCAAAATCAATCAGTCAATAAAATATGTCAGTCAGTATGAAAATGAAAGATATAATAAAAAAATGTAAGGGTTATTTCACCCAACATTTTTATTTATATAATTTACTCACCCTCAAACTATTAGGTATATGACTTTCTTCTTTTAGTCGAACACAATCAGTGTTATATTAAAAAGTATCCTGACTCTTCCAAGCTTTATTGTATAATAGGAGTCAATGGTACCTTATATTTTGAAGCCAAAAAAAGTGCATCCATCCATCCTAAAAGCAATCTTTACGACTCCAGTGTGTTAATAATCACTGGTTTCCACAAGTCTAGTTCCAACAGAAGAGTGAGCTCTGGCCCAACGTATATAAAAACCCTATTTAAGTAACATGAGTTTATGTTTATGTTAGCAGTGGATGTTTATAATAAACTTGCATAAATGAGCAGAGACATCTAGACAAGTAAGTATACTCTAACCTGACACTGATATTAAAATGGGTGTTTGCAGTTTACAAGATTTGGCTCTATTTATTAATTTTATGTTATTTTATTCACCCCCAGGAAGGCACCATGTTTGAATTGAGAGCTCCAGCATGAAGCTGCATGATTGGTTTATTTTCTTTTTCTTTTCTGTTTTTCAAATGGCTTCAGAAAAAAATTAGAGGGTGATTTTGACCACTTTTATATGGTGCTTTTTTTGTCCCAGTCCCCATTTACGTGAATTCTTTCATTTATAGTTAATCATTATTTTATATTTTAGTTTTTATTTCAGCTAATGGCTGTTAATTTATCATGCAAGACATGTGTGCACCAGCAATATACACCAGTCATAAATGGCATCATGTTTACAATAATGCCCTTATCGCTATTAGAATGGTGAGGTAATCACTCCTATTGTTAAAATGTCTGCAGATGTCCATTCAATCCATGATTTAATGTATCTATGATTTATTTGCTTCATAATGAATGTAATTAAGGCTGTAATTCCCTTCTCCTGAAAGATAAGGAAAAGCCTTAGAGAAAATGGTAATGCACACTTCAGAATGGAAATTGTGTAATAAAATCTGTTTAAATAACAGTTCCTTTTTACATCAGCCTGCCCTTTTTTAAGCATTTTTATTTTATTCTAATGTCTGAGTCCGCAGTAGTGTTGCACTGAGATCTTTTCCAGAAGAACTGCTCTTCTTATTGAAGAATGCAGTAAAGGAGTCTTTATACAAATGCATTTTTGCATTTTAGTTGTTATTCTATGTAAAGATGCACTATAGACAGACCTGTTTGACCATTGCAATTGTGTCTTAATTTCTATCATGTCAACAGTAGTCTAAAACTCTGTGATGCTCAAGTTAATCACATAGTATTTTTTTTTCATTCCACTGCCCTGCATTTTTAAACACAAAAATGCATTCTATCCATTCCACTGTGCTGCATTTCCATGGTTTCCCCATGTTTCCCTCACTGTAAACATGGGGGCCATATACAGAAGATGAGATGTGAGCAGTGGAATGGAAAACGTCTCCAAACGTGTTTTTTTTTTTTTTTTAAGTTTAACTTATTTTTACTTAAGTGGAGCATTTATAGAACACATCATGGTTGATGCGAATGGAAAGGTGGTGCAGTAGGGAACACTTTTGCATTCCACTGCTTTTCCATTGGTTTTAAAAATGCACTAGATGGACGTTTTTGGCCTTTGCGCTCTCATCTTTTGCAGTATCTCTCACATAACACACCAATCAAACATGGAACTCAAGTTAAAAGTAGTTCTATCATGACAACTCTCTGAGGGTTTGGCATGATGGATATGACAATGTTAATATATTTGGTCTTTGGGGAATAGATCTACTATGCTGCTGCATAACATTATGAATATTGTGTTAGTCTGTTAGTCAAAACAACCCTGACCTGTCGAGGCATGGACTCACTACCCCTGAAGGTGTCCTGTGGTATCTGGCACCTAGATATTAGCAGCAGATCCTTTAAGTCCTTTAAATTGCGAGGTGGGGCCTCTGTAGATCAGCCTTGTTTGTTCAGCACATCCCACAGGTGCTCGAATGAATTAAGATCCGGGGAATTTGGAGGCCAAGTCAACACCTCAAACTCGCTGTTGTAATCCTCAAACCATTCCTGAACCATTTTTGCTTTGTGTCAAGGCACATTGTTCTGTTGATAGAGGCCACAGCCATCAGTTTATGTTTCCATGAAACCAATACCATTTTCATTAAAGGGTGTACATGAGCTGCAACAAAAAGGTAGGTGATACGTGTCAAAGTAACATCCACATGGATCACAGAAACCAAGGTTTCCCAGCAGAACATTGCCCAAAGCATCACACTGCATCCGCTGGCTTGCCTTCTTCTCATAGTGCATCCTGTTGCCATGTGTTCCACAGGTGAGTGACTCACAAGCATTCGGCCAGGATCTGATGTGCCCACTGTTGGCACTTTTGGAGGTGGACAGGGGTCAGAATGGGCAGACTGGTCTTCAACTATTTAACCCCATACGCAACAAACTGTGATATTCTAACACCTTTTTTTTATTATAACCAGCATTAACTTCTTGAGAAATTTTAGCTACAGTAGCTTGTCTGTTTGATCGGACCACAGGGGCTAGTCTTCGCTCCCTAGCGTGCATCAGTGAGCCTTTCCCGCCCATGACGCTGTCACCGGTTCACCACTGTTCCTTCCTTGGACCACTTTTGATAGATACTGACCACTGCAGACTGGGAACACCCTACAGGAGCTGCAGTTTTTGAGATGCTCTGACCCAGTCGTCTAGCCATCACCATTTGTTAAACTTGCTCAAATCCTTATGCTTGTCCTTTTTTCCTGCTTCTAACATCACGTTTGAGGACAAAATGTTCACTTGCTGCCTAATACCCACAAACAGGTGACGTGATGAAGAGATAATCAGTCTTATTCACTTCACCTTTTAATGTTATGCCTGATCGGTGTACATAAATTAGTCGTACAAGTGGAGCTGGGAAAGGTAGAGGTTTCTGAAGGCAGGCATGCCGCAAATGCTGACCAATTATTGAGAGTTGAGCAGTGAGCTCATTGGCTACTGATACAGCAGGAACCAATCAGCTGCCTGTGCCCTATTGAAAGCGATGCAATTGCAAGCAGATTGAGTTAAAGATCTATAAGCCTGTATAACAGCTTTGCATTTTAACTTAATCGTGTTTCTATATCTTGCATTTATTCATTCCACTGCCCTGCATCTTACGTTTAACGCAAAATTATTAATCTTGTGAATCACCTGTAAGAAGTTGCAATAAATCTTCAGGAAATATTGCTAGAAAGGAGGAAGATTAGCAGTCTATGAATTTTGTCAGTTCTAACAAAGATGCAAAGTTAAGCTTGGAATCAGACTGTCTGGATCACAAGGCCTGATCAATAAGCATCTTTGGAATGGATACACCAAAATGAGTTTTGGCGTGCAAATGCTACACAGTTTTTCACGTGCATATGATACGCACTTTATGGCGTGCATATGACGCCCTCTTGGATATGATTAGGGAGGTGGGGGGTTAAAGTGCGTCTCATATGCACGTGAAAAACCTCGTATATGCAAGCCAAAACTCATTTTGGCGTATACATTCCACGAGATTGCACACTTGTACTATTTATACGCATTTTCGTGAGATCGGGCCTCTTCACTAACATACGCTCTTGCAAAATCCTGTTAGGCTCATATCCAGACCTATATCAAACTAGTGAGTTAATGTGAATAAATCGATGCCTGTGGCTCCGCTGTGAATTGTTAGTTTCAGCTTTTAAGTGTTAAACAGGCAGACACTGTCTTTATATTTGCTCTTCATCTCACAATCGATTAAGACAAACAAGGTAAGAGTTAAGAAGTCTGTAATCAGGATTAAATAAATGCTTTGATTGCAGAAATATAAATGTAACTGACACAAAAAAAATCATTGCTTAATATTCCACTACAGTACCAGACTGAGCTGACAACTTATTATTTCTGTAAAATTCTAACTACAATGCAGAAATTCAGCGAATCTTTATTACTTCTGCATTAAATGTAGATTTTGTTTTACTGTTCTCAGTGATGTGTTCGCGATCCTGATGAATTGCAAATATGGAACATTTTTAAGTATTAAAAGGAAGCTGAAAATTTTTGATTTCTAGCATTTTATGCAAGCTTATGCCAACAGTTATTTTTGGTATGAAATATTAAGATATGAAACTAACATCAGACTTACTGTTTTTTTCAATAAACTGTACATTTGTCTTCAGTTGCCTCATAAATCATGTCAGTATGCTTTCCTCAGTCTGATCATCTGGCAGAAATTTAAGCTGACATTCAGAGACAGAGTGAGCAAGGCAGTTATTTTTGAAGTAGCCTAGCTTTGCACAATGAATTGCTGATTTAAGATAATTTAGCCACATCACATCATGCCATAATTCGGTCTGTCTTTTATAATTGCAGAGCCTTCTCTTAAAGACACTGTGAACAGAAATTGGACTCATTTGAAAATATCCTGGCTTTCGTTTTTTAGTATGATATCCTCTAATTATCTTATTTGGAAAAAGAATACCCTGGGTGTTCAGGGTGTTTATCTTATTTTGTGCTCCGTAGAAGAAAGAAAGTCATACAGGTTTGGAACAACAAGATTGTAAGTGTTTTTTGGTCTACTTTCCCTTTAAATTGATAGTTCACCCCAAATTAGACCTCATTGGCATGCATTATACAAGCAACAGTTGGAGTTAAAAATCTTCATTTGTGTTCTACTGAAGAAACAAACACACCTACATCTTGGATGCCTAGTGGGTAAGCAGATAAACATCACATTTTCATTTTGGGTGAACTATCCCTTTAAGGAATTTCTCATTATGAGGATGGGTAGAAGTTAGAGAGTGGAAAAGATGCAGGAAATACATATATTTATAGTAGTACAGTTTTGTGCGTGCAATAAAAAACAGAAAATGAATGAGTGAAAATTCCAATGTGTTTAGAACCGCAGCAAATTCATTTTGCAACTCTTACCCATCTTCTCTGTGGTCTCTTGTGTCTGCTCTTTCCCTCTTTCATTGCTCGGTGCAGGCAGTAAGAGTGGGCTGGAGCCATGAAATCCATCATTCCACTTCATCTGCGGCACTCTCCCTTTCTGATCAATGATAGTGCTAATAATAACTGCCACATAGTTACCTCCAGCTTGCTGTCGGTCCAGCACTGCTCTGGGCACCCCTCGCCAGATTGCCCGGTCCGATTAAGAGCCCATTACAGGAGCTGTTTACTCATAATGTCCCTCAGGCCTGGCCCTGCTTTGTTTGCCTGTCTAGAGATCCAAAGGTGATGAGATGACCTTCTGTAACTGCAAAAGTTCATTCTCTCTCAGTCATTCTCACTGGTTTTCTTAGTGTTATTGACAAAGAACTTGTGGGTATTCTGTCAAATGTAAATAAGATGATTTTGTTAACATCTCTCAAATATACACTTCAATGCTTTTAAAAACGCCATATTGTTTCGAATATTACCTTTCATTCAGTGTGTAATATAGCTGTTTGCGAATGTAAATGGTTCAAACATCAAAGTGCACGCACTATAAATGGAGTTATTGTCTCCCAAAAGAAAGAACCGATTCTAAACTGCTTAAAACGAGTCGTCGGTAATTCCACTTTTTTAATTGCACTTTTTCAAATGCATATGGTCTTCATTGAACGCTCCCCTTGAACAATGTCTGCTTTGACCCTCAAACACTGTTGTTGCTGAGGCCTGGAGGAGTTTGGTTCATGTTGTCGACATGTCGAGAAGGCATGTTATTTGAGCTGCTAAAGCAAATCCACATTGCATCCATTTCTAAAGGACTCTTTTAAAGACTCTCGCTCAAATTGATATGGTAAAACCGACGCCATTGTTACTGCCGTCACTGTGTGTACAAGTGCTGAGGAAGCCAACAAAGCTGAAATTCAGATAAGAAAATGGGTGCTTTGTTTCCGACATGCATTGTTAGCAGCAGACCGGTCACAACCGACTGGGTCATCTGACCAATCAGAGCAGAGCAGGCTTTCGGAAAGGAGGCCTACTATGAGAAAAAAGGTGATGTTGCATAATTATAATGAAAATATATATTTATTTTACCAGCATACATGCAAAGCTATTGGGGGTAGACCTTTAAAACAATATTAGGAACTTTTAAAATAGGGTCAACTTAAACAAGTTAGTTATTCCAAACCTAAGACATTCCAAATCTGACGTTTTCTTCAGTTTTAGGGCAACAGCTGATTTGCAGAAGTATTTCATTAAAACAGTAATAATGTGAGTTAGCTGGTTAGCCTGAGACCTACACAATATAAAACACAAAATTATGTCTTTTTTGAACACCCAGTGGAATAATTATTTATTATTATACGTCAATAATTATTCCCACTTACAGGTTGTGATTCTGAGGTGCAAGCTGGTCGAAAATAAACTGGCACTGACCCATCTTTTAAAGGGTTACTTCAGGGATTTAGCATATGGCTTTTTTCATGAGTAGAATCCCGGGAGTATATTCGAATGATCGTCCCCCTGAGACGAGAGATTTATGTATTTTATTTCTTGAAAAAAAATCCTCTGCTGACGCAAATAACTTCGTTTTGCATCATCAGAGGACTTTTTTGGCCAGAGGCTAAAGACTACAGCCAGCAGAGGGAGCTATTTCCACATGTTTTAAACCCACGCATTGGGGGTGGGATCACACTCACAGTACTCAGGCAACTGCAGGTATTCATGTAAACGGATCGGCGGAGCAAAGTTAGTGTTTCAACTTTTCAAATGAATTTCTTTGGAACGTCAAAAGCATGAACTGCGCTGTGAATGTATACCGCGGGCTCAGCTTTCGTGATGAATGTAATCTGACTCCTGCTGCGTTTGTACCATGACACAATAATCTCACATTATATTGAACAGACAAGTTCAGTTTTTAATTGTAGTGTCTGTTCTCTAATGGTGTTTTCACATCTCTAGTTTGGTTCATTAGCTCCAAACCAAGGGCAAACATACATTGTTGCATTTTTCAGCTTTTTTGGCTCCTTTTCACACCACACTGATTGCTTTGGTCCGAACCAGTTGAAATGAACCAAAATGCAGGCACATGACAACATTCACATCACTCATTGGCCATGGCGTATTTCCTAAACTGCTTTTCGATTGGTCAGAATTTACATGTGGGAAAATTCCAATAGAAGAGGAAAAGACAGCAAACTACATGCCTATGGAGAGACGACTGTGCGGGCTGGTTTTGTCCCTACCTACTACATTGTGGGTATTTACCACAGTATGCAAACAAGCTTTCACACTTGGTTCTATTGCCTGGACCGAACTCGAGTTCGATTGCTCGCCCCTCCCCCTGCCCCTACTGGACTGTGTTCATATTCTATTATTTGGGTCCGAACTGTGGTTTGTTTCCGTCAACAAAGCAGCAGCTGTTTACCCGATTGCTTAGTAATGGCGGCGAGCGTTAAGGCGGCAAAATGCTTAGCAATGCTCCCATCATTTTTATATATATTTTTTTTTTTTTTTTTTTAACCGTTGTAATTTTTTTACCAAAGCTTCAGTACGTAATGGCACTTGTGTCTATCTGCCGCAAATGCACTGCAAATGCTCTAAAGAACGCTGAAGATGAGCAGAGATGAGATTTACAGCTCTCTGATTGAAGTATGTCAGTGACGCTCGTCAGCTAAATGAGTGAAACGCACGCAAGTTTTTTGTATGAACGATAACACAGTGAGATTCGAATTACAGACTACTTGTATAGGCGGTTCAGTCGGTTCTTTCATTTGGGAGACAATAACTTTATTTATTTGTCTTGCACTTTTGACTTAGAACATTTACATTTACAAACGTACGTATATATACAATGCACGAAAGGGGATAATCGAAGAACCATAATGGGAAGAACCATAACCATAAAGGGGTACTTTAAACGAAAGTCCTGCCATCACCAAGCCAAGGGCCAGTGACTCTAAATCAAACTCACTGGGACATCCGACCCCATTACAGCATTCGGCTAAAGTAATCATTAGAAAGCGAAGATGGACTGCCTACTCTGTCCCAGACCTCTTCTGTCCCAATAGATCCACATTAACAGTCCCCCACCCCTACAAATGAGGAACAAAGGCCTTATTTCTCTCTTAATGTTAAATGATCTATTCATTTAGCCGTGGATCTATGTATTTATTTTGTTCGGCAAGTGAAATATTTGTTATGCTTTCAATTTGATTTGATTTGTTTGTTGGATGGTGTAAAAACCTTCATATAAATTCTCATAACTATTTGAATATTGTGCACAGCAGTTATCTCAGCTAGACGTTGTAAAACATGCATTTCATTGACTCGCTGTCATGGCTGTTGAGAACAGATTGTTGTGTCATCACATTTTGATGCGATTATTGCAGTGAACCGTGATTGGATAGATAAATACGGCTGACTGCTCTTTCATCAAATTAAGCATTTCATGCATTATTGACATTTTCAGATGTGCAAGAGAATTCAAGTGACTAAGCAAGATAGATTTTAAAGTTTAAAGGTACCAGTACAATGAACAATTCACAAACATAAAAAATCTGTACAAAAACAGAAAAGGTACTGGTAAACTTCTGCCGGGGCATTTTCCGTTAAGTTTACTGACATTTCCTTTAAAGAATCAGTTCACTTCAAAATGAAAACTTCCTGATATTTTACTCACCCCCATCTTATCCAAGGTGTTCTTGTCTTTCTTTCTTCAGTTGAAAAAAAATAAAAAATTGAGGAAAACATTCCAGGATATTTTTCACATAATGATGATGGCAACCAATGGTTTGAGGGTCCAAATCAATGCAATGGCTTCAAAGTGCTCTGCTCGATCCGAGGAATAGGGCCTTATATAGCGAAAACAATCTGTCATTTTCTTAAAAAATTGGACATGTATATGCTTTCATTTTTAAGGCAACTAATCCTTTAACCCATAAAAAACACAATGTAACGTGTAAATCAAAAACACCAGTGAAAAATCAATACGGAAAATTACTTTATAACACATTGGGCCTATTTTAGTGTACCTTATAAATGTCTTTAAAGGGATAGTTCACCAAAAAATGAAAATGTAATGTTTATCTGCTTCCCCCCATGCAGGGCATCCAAGATGTAGGTGTGTTTGTTTCTTCAGTAGAACACAAATGAAGATTTTTCTACTCCAACATTTGCTCGTATAATGCATGTCAACGGGGTGTTTTTCTATGAGTGCCACTATAAGTGTAAAAAACACATATACATACGAATCCATATTAAACCCTGTGGCTTTACATTGACATTACATTGATGTCACATTGATGTCTTTAGACACGAAATGATCAGTTTCTGCAAGAAACTAAACAGAATTTATGTTGTTGTTTTTTACCTCATAGACGAATCTCATTCAGTACACCCTTAAAAATAAAGGTGCCAGAAAGAACCAACATTTTTTTTTCCACAGTTTTCACACTGATGCCATAAAAGAACCATTTTTGGTTCTCCAAAGAACCGTTTTGTGACAGGTTCTTTAAAGAACCATTTTTTCTAACCATTTTATAGTCTAAACTAAAGAACCTTTTTGCTCTACAAAGAACCTTTTGTGCAATGGTAAGGTTCTTTGGATATTAAAGGTTCTTCATGGAACCATACACCCTGCCAAAGAACCATTTAAAGGGGTACTTCAGCGCTGGGAAGATGAATCTGTATTTAAACTGGGTCATCAATGCAGTAGAAATGTGAAATTATTTTTGAATTTGGTGTCTTCTAGACTGAGAAAAGACAGAAAATGTATTTTTGTCCCATGGGGATGAAAGACTACAATTCCCAGAATGCTTCGCTGCCCTGTGAGGCCATTCCCAAAGCCACCAACTTCATTACTGTGACTGAGTTAGAGAAGACACTACAATTAAAAACTGAACGTGTCTGTTCAGATAATGAGTGAGTCACCGCGCGAGTGTCACAGCCCTGAGCACTAACTGCAGGAGTGATGAGAGCTGAGGTAATTGCGACTACATTCGCGGCATACATTCACAACGCGAGTTCAGTCTGGCACGCGTTTCAGTTCATGCCTTTGCAAGCTTAACTTTCATAGAAATGAATTTGAGAAGTTAAAAGACTTACATTGCTCACCATAGCTCCGTTTAAATGATCCTGTCTGCAAGCTGAGCTCTCCCTGCCAGCTGAGTGTAATCTCCCCTCCCCCATGCGCAGATTCAAAACATGCGGAAATAGCTCCCTCTGCTGGCTGTAGTCTTTAGCCTCTGGGCAAACATTCCTCCTATGATGCAAAAATCGTCATTTTGCATCATAGGAGGAATTTTTCCAGAAATAAAATACATAAATCTCTTGTCTCAGGGAGATATGAGGGGGGAAAGCACAATAATTTGAATATTCTCCAGGGTTTCTACTGATACAAAGCCATATGCTAATCGCTGAAGTAACCCTTTAAGAACCTTTATTTTTAGGAGTGTAGTCCAAATGCCATTTCTTCCGACGA
This sequence comes from Pseudorasbora parva, assembly GCF_024679245.1. Lineage (NCBI taxonomy): Eukaryota > Metazoa > Chordata > Actinopteri > Cypriniformes > Gobionidae > Pseudorasbora > Pseudorasbora parva. Next base: position 17,933,639 of record NC_090189.1, read on the forward strand.
AGAAGGCCAACACCCAGCGCAATCATCGATATATCCTTATTAATGCTTGCGTATCGGTCCAATGAGGCATCTATGTACACTATGATTGTGCCATTGTTTTGACCTTCTAGTAATGGCATTGGGACTACTGGAGGAAAATCGTCTGATATGAAGTAAAAAAGATAAAACCTTGCAGAAACCGATCGCTTCATGTCTTAAGACATCAATGTGTCGACACAAGCCACAGGGTTTCATATGGATTTGTATGTCTATGTATTTTTTACTCTCATAGTGACTGTCATAGAAAACGAATATACGGCAATGGTTGGAGTAAAAAATCGTGATTTGTGTTCTACTGAAGAAACAAATACCTACATTTTGGATGCCCTGAGGGAAAGCAGATAAACAGCAAATTTTCATTTTTGGGTAAACTATCCCTTTAAATTCAATACATAAGCCATATTCGGTTTATTTTGCGGTACTAACACACCAAAATCATATAAAAAAATAAATTAAAAAAACACGAAATATTGATTTGGCATGAAGTATAATCTTACCCTTTAGAATAGATCAGCTTAAAACTTCCAATTAGAAAAAATGATGATGTGCAAAGCAATCGTCAACCAACAGAACGAACACTGAAACAATAACCATACCATTATTACCGTAATATGATATGAGGTGATCTAAGGTCATTTTCACTAGAAACAATTGACTTCTGTACGCAGGAGTGCTACGAGAGACATTAAAGTGAAAAGATCTGAGTGCTGAATTCCTCAATTGGCTAATTAGAATTGTTTCTTCCAAAGAGCCATGCAATAAAAAAGCCTGTTTATTTGCATATAATATTATAACTTTTCTTCTAGGTGTTGATAGGAATCTAAAATTGTTTTGCCTTTTTGTCACTTTTTTAAACACAATGGGAGAACCTAGGGCCATTTTTCAAGCTCTCTCCAGATTATTTTAACAGCACCACACTAGCTCTGATAAGAGAATGAGAAAATAGATATATTTTAGTCTCTGCTCTGATTTAAGAGCCCTCTTTCTGAGTCACCTCACTGTTAACTCTCTGCGGGCATTCACTGCCACTCAAAATCTGGCTCATACATTTTATGCCAGCTGCATTCAGACTGAACAGGGAAAGGTCCTCTTCCTCTCCTGAGGGACTGATAACGCCACACACTTAGTGGAGGAAATTGCTACAGCTTCACAGAATTGCCCTTTTGTATTTATTTGGTCATTTTGAAGCCCTTTTTCCTCCATGATCAACCACTTTATTTGCAAATAATTTACAATAAAAATGTGTGTTGCTTTATCGAAGTCCTGTTGGCTTGGTTTTCATGAACCATAGAGTATTTTATCAAACTGCTTTATCAAGCCATGCTTTTTGTTTGACATCAAGTATGGTGACTAAATGTATCTGATTATTTTCACTTTTTGGGTTCAATTACATGTTGAGTTCTTGGAAAATTTATATGAGAAGGAATTCCAACATAAATGGTTATTTTCTCTCTGCACAGATTGTCCTTGGGTGTTCTTTGTGATGAATGAGTTTTCAACACCATGATTTCAGGGTGTTTTTATCATGACATGATCAATGACATTTCATCAATCCTGATCAAAAGTCAATCTTATGGTGAAAATGATTTTCCAGTTTCATTAATTGTATACTTTTTTTTATATAAGATGGTGTCAAAATGTCCATCAGAAGAGAAAATCAAGGGTATAAATCAAAAATCGACAAATAAACTATAGGAACCAATTTGATTGAAACAGTAACCTTCACTTTCCCACAACGTTTTGAACAGTCTATTTCCTGTTCTTCGTCCTGAATGACTTTTTTATCTATTTGCATTGACCCGCTGAAGATGAAGTTGAAAGAGATAGAGAATGGCCCTGATTACCAGACCCTGATGTGACTTCCCACCAGGTGATCATGGTCATCCAAGGGTCAAGAAGGGGTCGCATCCATCAGCCCAGAAACGAAAAAGGTCCTCGTGCCAGGGCTCTTCCTCTTTTTCCAGCTGGAGAGTGATGACGGCCTTGTTCCAGATAAGGGACTGATCCATTGGCCTGATTTGTGGCCAGCAGAGCAATTTCAATACCCGTCTTTGCACTGATAGATGAGGCCTGCCTTTGATAAAGGGCCAATTTACCTTAGGGGCAATGGGGATGAAACTCCAGCAGTTGCCTTTATTTGTCTAGACCACAATTCAAAGTGAAAGAAAAAAAGTGGCAAAAGAGAAAAAAATAAGGCATGAGTCAGAATAAAAAAAAGTCACAGTGTTTTGATTGGTATCTATGATAAAGCTTTCAAGTGTCTGGCTGAGAATGTCACAAACAATGCTTGTAGGAAGGAGGTGTGGTGGGTCATTTACATGGTGGCACGTTATTGCATTCAAAATGTGCTTTTTATTCAAATTTAATTTGATGTTTTAATCATTAATTTTATTTGATTTCTTTTACTAAATAAATGAACATGTTTGAATTTGCCTTCGGACTTGGAAGACTTGACCTACCTTCTATATTTTTATGTTATTTTTAGCTTTATGCAAAAATCACTTTCTGAGCCTTTTTTTTAAGGCTTAAAGTTGAGGACTTGCAACTTGACTGTCTTGACTTGGGACTTGTCTATCTTGACTCGACACTTACTTGTGATTGCCAAACAATGACTTGGGCCCACCTCTAAATGTCAGAACCCAAACTGTTGATGGTGCCATTTGACGTATTTTTTTATTTTTTTTATTTTTTACATAGTATTGGAAATCAGTGGTGTCCATCAACTGTTTGGTTAACCACATTCTTCAAATTATCTTTTATGTTTAGCAGAAGAAAGAAATTCATTCAGCTTTGAAACAACTTGAAGGTGAGTAAATAATGAACCTGTCCTCAATAAGGTGGAAACGTATATATTTTACTTTTACATTTGAAAGAGGTTTCTGTCTTAGTCTGAGTATTTAAGAGATGTTGCAGAAGATTCGAGACTTACTTGTACGTCTGTACGTCTGTACAAGTAAGGGCACAATTCTGTAGTCAGATTAGGCTGTAATGCTATGCATCCTATACCTCGAGGTCAGATATGCATCTCTTACACTTTACTTCAGAGCATTTTATTTTATGTATTGATTATCTTTGAATTGATTGAATTAATTTAGTCCTGACTAATAATAAATTGTTACATTTGATTTATTACTCTCAAATTTTAGTGCATTTTGATGTATCCTTTGTTACATACATATAGATCTATGGAGCACATCTGGCGAGTTTCTAGATTTCTGACTGCTCGACTTTAAGTTGTTATGCAGGCGCATTGGGGCCAGATAAAATACTATTAAGATAATATGGCATTATATTATGATACTGGGCATAACCTCTGCTTACTAAGTTGTTATAGGTGACTGTAGGGGGCTACATGGGTACTTTTTAACGATAGCAAGCATGGGCGGCATTGTTAAATCACTTTCACCATAACCTCTGCTTAATGATCAGAGTTTTTGTGATATTAGGCCTGCATAACAGCCGGTGCATAAACTTCAACTTTATTTGCTCATAAACAGGATACAAATTAGCCTGTTACCTCAAAATCATGCTAACATTATAAGTAGACCTCGGAGAACATTATAAATAGAATTTTAAAAAAAAAACAGTTTATGACCTCTTTTAAGGGAAAGAACAGCAATCTTTTTATCCATTCATCATTACATTCAGAGTTTTCTTGGAATTTCTCAGATGGAGATGGATGTATCAATTGAGAATTTTTAATGTTGCACTTGATATTTTCTCTGTAATATGTTGATTAAGCACGATGAGAAATAAGACAGACTTCTTAAGAATGGTGTAAGAAAGAGGAAAGATCAGTAACTGCTTCTGTATGTTTTAATACACATTTCAAATACTTTGGCAACTAAAAAAGCAATCTCTCTCGAAATGCAAGTTCCCTAATGATTAACAAATTCATCTCAAGGCTCAAACAATAATAAATGAAAACCGAGTGAGATACTTCTCACATTTTTAACACATTAGTGACATTGTTTCAGTACAGACCTCATTATTTTGTCGTATTTCAAATGCAAGATGAGCCTTATATAAAAGCAATTATTAACCACATTCACTTGGTACAGACATGGCTGCTTTCTGAATTAGAGATGAACTTGTCTTATTTCTGAGTTTTGCTGGGGTGAGATTAACATTTATTTCAGACACTGAGCAAATTTGAGAGCTCATAATGCAATTTTTACAGATTAAAAAATGACTGATTGTTGTTTTCGTAATATTGCTGTTACATATCCGGATTGCCACTGTCTGCTAAGTAGCAAAATTCTTACTCAAACTGAATGAATGCATATGTTTGACTGAGAAGTGCAGAAATATCTACACAACCCTTACGGCTGTTGGACGTGACACACTTTTATTGCATTAGGCTGCTGTTTTGTTTGTGCTATCGGTGCTACTTTGCCTCAGGTACTTTTTGAAGTCTATCTACTTTGACAAATGTTTTCCATAGTCTTCCCTTTATTACTCTGAATTTCATATTTAAAATCACAAAGATTATTAATTTGAGTCCAAAAGGGGGGGGGGGGGGGCATAACTATGTTATGGCTAATATAGTCTGATGTTCCTTTCCCTCAACTGGGCCTGCAGTTCACCCAGCACATATTATTTTAGATAAACCTAATAAAAGATTTGAGGTTTTACAAATAGCTTATGCACAATGCATGTAAATATTTGGGAATTAAATAAAAATACATTTAAGAGGTAGGCATCAGCATCTTATGTTTCATATTTATATTAATACAGTTCATATCTATTCATATGGTTTAAGAAAAAATCATTCTATAACTGTTTTGAGAAAAGTTACAAGAAAATACCAAAACAAAATAAACATAACTTTAACAAACTACTGAAATAATGTGGGAAACAAACATAACACAAATGTGTATTCAAACTAAAACAGACACATGGAAATAATTTACTAATTTTTAGGTTAGAATTTAAAAAAAAGTGTGTGTTGTTGTTCTTTATAAAGCATAAGGATTTTAGAATTGAGTCTAAATAATTTTTTTAGAAGAGAGAAAAGATGGGATACTCATTTATTAGGGCCCAAGCCCTGAAAGGGCGAAGAGCCCTATTGTTCTTCTAAGGATTATTATTATTATTATTATTATTATCTTTTCGCCTTTTGGGCATTTTTGGGGCCCTTCCCATGCTCGAAAACTCTTGAAACTTTGCACACGCATCGGAATGCGCGGCCAACAGGGTCTGGCAGAGGCCTTTGACCCGGGCGTGGCAGGGGGGCTCAACAGCGTTGAGTTTGGTGCTGATCGGGTGAATCGTCTAGGAGGAGTATCGCAAATTCCAGAGCATGCGTTTTCCGAACAACCCATAATAGCTCACTTCCTGTTGGGCGAAGCTTATGACTATGAGTGCGGAAGTTGTTTGGCCCGATGAGATCTATAAGTGTACCGAGTTTCATACATGTACGTGCAAGTGTGTTTAATATATAGACCATAGACCGTAAAAATTTTTAATTAAATTAAATTCACTTTATTGTGAAAAATAAGTTTAAAAAATGTATTATATATATATATATATATATATATATATATATATATATATATATATATATATATATATATATATATAATACATTTATATTATTTATATAAGTGTTATTATATATATATAACACTGGTCTTCTGAACTTACAATATTTTGAGCTGCAAAAAATGCATTTGCACATAATTGAAAGTGACCTATTATATCCTAATACTTTTAATTGTTTTCTATCACATGAGCTTTAAAGAAGGTCATGTGCTGTGTTTGCAAAGATCACGTATGACACCTCTTTAAACTAATAATTTATTGATAGAATTCAAATGGATTAAAAAAATAATTTCACATGATCTTATAAAAGTGGCTGTTTATAATAAACTTCTATAAATGATATGCACGCATATTACTCTTACCTGACACTGATATTAAAATCATTGTTGCGGTCTCTGTGTTTTGGCTTAATTTATTTTTAAGAGAAGTGTAAGGATAATACAACTTCAGCATTTGGACGGTATTCTGCACTCATTTTGAAATTGACATTTGACATCATCTAACATAAAATTAATGAATAAAATGTAATTGATCTCATAGATGTGAGTGTTGTGGTTCCTGGTCATAGCAGCACCAGTTGCTGCAGTTAATCAGGTGAATTCAAATGACTTTGACATAGTCCCATTATTTATTTTTTCCCATATTAAATGCCTATTGCCTGCTGTGCACAGTTAAGCTGATGCCACCGGGGTGGCGGTGCCACCGGCTTGGGCCCGCCATCGCTGCTCGCAGCTTTAATATTCATATTTAATATCATTATTTAAAAAAATGTAGACTATAAGCTAAAAAAGTGTATAGCATTTAATGAATCAAATATATGATGATCAGTGTCAAGTGTTGGGATATGGCATATTATTCTTATTATTTTTTAAACCAGAACAACACAATCAGACATATTCATTCAAATAAAATAAGATAAAAAAGTACATAAAGTAAAATAAATTAAAACAGTGCCAGAGTAAGAAAAAAAATAATAACAAACAAAAGGACAAGGGTGCTACTTTGTACATTATACCTTTCTTTATACAATATCATATATTTCTCGATCATAACTGAGGTAATCATAACTGCTTAAAATGTTATAAGCTCTAATTACATTTTTTTTCTTTTTTTCTTGTGCACTTACACAAAACAGATAAATAAAGCAAGAAATCATTTTTAAAGCAAGAAAAGTTAGGTTTGGAGTCAGACCTTTTCATTTTACAAATGTGTACTTTTACTATGAATATTAATAATTTTTTAAAGTATGCCTTATCTTTCTTAAAAGTGACTTCTTTTAGGCTACTTTGTGATTAATATAGAATTAATCCTGTTCACCATGCTTTACGCCAATACACATCTCCAAACACAGAAAAAGCGAGCTAAAGAATGAACAATATTATTAAAGTCCATGTAAAGGCAATACTATAAGGTAGTTATTTGAGACTACCTCATCTTGTAACATCAATTGATATACATTAGGAAGTTAATTTCTATTCGTGACGTCATTCTCAGCTCTCAGCCTATAGATGGAGCTGTTACAGTTGTAGCAGGCGGACATTGCGTCATAACAACCGCATTTGACTCTACTTGGATCGAAGCGCGGTCTATTGGAATTTACTTGAAATATAATATTTCTCTCCCTTGCGTGCGAGGTAATATACTTAAGAACTCATTTGGCACGTTTAATGTCTGTTTTAAGTGAACATGACCGCGACTGAGAGTTTTGTTCTATTACAGAGCAAACTCAGTAATGTGCAAGCTAGTGGAGCTAGCTGGCTAACATCTTAGCGGCATTATTAGATAAATATATTTATACAAATTTAAAAGTTGTATTTAAGTATAGTCTGACAGTGGTTAGTTGACAGTAAGCAGCGTGAAATACGTTGTTTTTCGTTGATTCGTTGACGTCCACTAGCACTTTAGGTGGTGCTAGAAGTAAGTTATCTCACTAGTTATGCTGAATGTTTTGACATTTTCATTGTATTTTAATAACGTTACTTTACATTTATTTCAGGTTTGGTGTTGATCTGTGGTCTGAGTTTCCATGGCTGCACCTGCCCTGCAACAGCTCAGCTATCTTCTGGTTAGTACTATATATATATATATATATATATATATATATATATATATATATATATATATATATATAAATAACCTTTGTGTCTTGATGTCTTCAGGTCAATCTAAAGGCAGACTGGACCATTAAACCTCTTCATCAAAGATGTCATGAATTGAGCAAAATTATAGAAGACTACCCTGCAAAGGTAAAAAAAAAAAAAAAAAAAATTATACATGTGACAATGTTGAAATACCCCCTTTATATGTACATTTATTATTAATGTTATTATCCAGATCATTTGCATGTCTATAAAATCTTTTTATACCAAACACAGGCAGTTTTTTTTCTTTCTTGATTAATCTAAAAAATCCATTAAGGCTTCTGAGCAGTTGCCCATGTATTAGAGATTAAACGGCATGTCATCTGCGTAGCACATGACACTGGACCAGCTGCTGTCTGCTGGCGCCGCTTTAAGCCCCGTTCACACCGCCAGCAATTTTGTCACAGCATGTTGCCAGAGATTCATGTCGCTAGTCAGCGTTCCCACTACAGGTTGTATAAACGTCATTAAATAGTACCGTTTTTATTACTAGTGTTTTGCAGAACACAGCAAGTTATTAGAATACATACTGTACTGTTCTGTAATAGATGGACCATATTGCATGCAGTTTAGTCAACTTTATATCCCCACAATCCCAGACATGTTTTTCTATGCATCATTTTCTTTCTTCTACTGTCTATGATCATTTTGCTTGACGCATCACGTGCATTCCGCTGACTTCACTCCTATTGGTCGTCGCTCGCGAAAATCGCTTCTCATTTGCATGATGTTGAAATTTCTGAACTTTTGTTGCGTGTCCCGCGCCGCTTGACACGCCCACATTCTGTCGCCAACGGTCACTGTCGCCGGAAGTCGCCATTGCTCCATTTAAATTAATGGGATCTTGAGGCTGCATGTCGCTGGCAGTGTGAACGGGGCTTAAAGGTGCAGATCCACTTGTCCGTGCAACACTTCTGTCGCACCGCGCTCCACTTTATTCCTATGGGTGACGTCAAGTGACTTTAGCGCGCCTGCATAGAATTCTGGGAAGGCAGCACTGCGTAGAAACCGATTTGAATGCACAAATGAGGGAAAGGATCACAACATCATGCTTCAGTCGTGTCGCAAAAGTGGATCTCCACGGTTACCCTCAGGCCGGTTTCACATTGCATGTGTTAGCAGGGCACAAGCAGCGTGTGTTTTTTTCAGCGCCCAAGTTAACAGATTAGAGCATTCACCGCACACTGAGGCGGCGCAGCAGCACGTCACAGGAGCAGAGCAGAAGCAGCAGTGCCGAAATCGTTTTGGCGTGGAGTCTAGTGCTGCTTACGCTGAATTAAAGAATTGACCTGGTTAACATGAAAAAATAACGATTTTAACCATAAAATCATTAAGTGAAGTGTTCCGTGAGTTTATTATCACGACATGACATCCTGCGCTGTGAAAAAATAAATGAAATGCGTGAAAACACATCACTGCCAAATGTTTTTGTCTAAACTTCAACGGGCTGTTTAAATGATTAAACCCAGAGGCATGTCTTAACTTTAAGGTTACTTTTATCATGTAAAAGTAATGAAAATAATGAAAAGTAATAAAACTATCTATAATACAGCATGTCATATGCATGTGTTTTTGGGAAGAAGGGGAAAGCGATCGCATTTGCAGCATATATGCTTCCCATCATAAATCAAAGCACGAGAATGACCGTGTCGGAGGAGAACACCAGAAAATGTGACAGAATGGACAATATTCCTCTGTATTTGCAATACACGAGCCGTGGTTCATCTGCGCGAGACGAACGCTGCTAGTGTGAATGCACAATCCGCGGCTCCAGCTCTCCATACGCACTGCACCTGCCCTGAGAAGCACTGCTTGCGCATACAGTGTGAAACCGGCATCACCCTGACTCAACTCTGTGCTGGCTGTCTGTCTGTATGATTGAATGTTTATTTAGAGCTGAACTCTGTTTGTGGGCTGCACATGCCTGTATTGTCGCTTTGTTTGTTGGCTTTTCTAAGGCTCATGTTTATTTGGATTATTAAAGGTAGGCATGCATGCACACTGCTCTTTGTATCAAGAAAGTCATGTCTTCATTGTGTTTATATAACAAATGTTTCATTAGGAGCTGCATGCAATCTTTCCCTGGTTGGTGGAGAGTGTATTCGGTAGTCTGGATGGAGTTCTTACTGGCTGGAATCTTAGGTTTCTGCAGGCTCGATCAACAGAGTACAATATCGCCATGGACTTTCTGGACCCAAGGTTTTTTTTATTTTTATTATTATTATTATTTTAGTTTTTTTTTTCTTTATTTTATATTCTTTTTTTTATTGTACCATAGTTATTATGGTACAAATCTGATATCTTAGAAATCTAATGTATATACAGTGAGAAACATAAGTATTTGATCACCCTGCTATTTTGCAAGTTCTCCAACTTGGAAATCATGGAGGGGTCTGAAATTGTCATTGTAGGTGCATGTCTACTGTGAGAGACATAATCTTTTTTTTTAAATCCAGAAATCACAATGTAGGATTTTTTAACTATTTATGTGTACGATACAGCTGCAAATAAGTATTTGAACAGCTGAGGAAATCAATGTTAATATTTGGTACAGTAGCCTTTGTTTGCAATTACAGAGGTCAAACGTTTCCTGTAGTTTTTGACCAGGTTTACACACACTACAGGAGGGATTTTGGCCCACTCCTCCACACAGATCTTCTCTAGATCAGTCAGGTTTCTGGCCTGTCGCTGAGAAACACTGAGTTTGAGCTCCCTCCAAAGATTCTCTATTGGGTTTAGGTCTAGAGACTGGCTAGACCACACCAGAACCTTGATATGCTTCTTATAGAGTCGCTCCTTGGTTATCCTCGCTGTGTGCTTCGGATCATTGTCCTGTTGGAAGACCCAGCCTCGACCCATCTTCAATACTCTAACTGAGGGAAGGAGGTTGTTCCCCAAAATCTCGCAAAACATGCCCCCGGTCATCCTCTCCTTAATACAGTGCAGTCACCCTGTCCCATGCAGTGTCTTAATGCAGTTAACGACCTCAAACAGGTGCATCTGAGTTAGGATAATAAATGGAGTGGAGGTGGACATTTTAAAGGCAGGCTAACAGGTCTTTGAGGGTCAGAAGTCTAGCTGATAGACAGGTGTTTAAATGATTATTTGCAGCTGTATCATACCAATAAATAGTTTTAAAAAATAATTTATTGTGATTTCTGGATTTTTAATTTAGATTATGTCTCTCACAGTGGACATGCACCTACGATGACAATTTCAGACCCCCTCCATGATTTCCAAGTGGGAGAACTTGCAAAATAGCAGGGTGTTCAAATACTTATTTTCCTCACTAATATATATATATACTTGTCATGTTTGGTTCGATTAAAACGAACCCTGGTGCGATTGCTCGGTTAGTGCGGTTCATTTGAACATATGTGAACGCTGCCATCCGAACCCTGGTGCGCACAAAACAAGCGGACCGAGACCGCTAAAAAGATGGGTCTTGGTCCGCTTCCAAACAAACTCTGGTGCGGTTCGATTGATATATGAACGCAACACGGACCAAAGACATGTAAACGGAACAAAAACCAGACGTATAATGTCACAAGATGCGACGCATAATGCAGCTGATTTGATGACGCGGAAAGATCGGTGTATCCAAAATGAGTAACTTTAATGTTAGAGGGCAAACGTGGAGCAACGAGGAAGTGCCTCATCAATATTTGGTCAGACGAGCATGTTTCGAAAATGCTAGAAAAAACACACAAAAAGCATACTGGCTCTTCTCATCAAAGTTCCCGTGTTGCCCATTATTAGCAGGTACAGACGACAGAACGGCCGTCTCTTTTCTGCACAATGGAGGAAATACTGATGCTGTTTTGGATGTTTTGAGCATTTCATGAGCTCTTCATGAGTTCTCAGCGGGTAAAAATAGTGCCACATGTACACGCATAAAATGATCGCGTTTAATCCAGCACACAGCATTGTTTTGGATGTTTTGAGCATTTCATGAGCTCTTCATGAGTTCTCTGGTAAAAAATAATGCCATATGTACACGCATAAAATGCCCGCGTGTAATCCGCACACAGCATTGTTTTGAATGTTCGGTAAGCAGCTCCTACGTCATGTAAACCTTCCAATCAGGTTGTTACCATCTCCCTATGCCTTTGGTTCGGTAACTTTAGGTTCGCTGTTAAAAATGCCTGTGTGAACACTAAGCGGACCAGGACTATTATGTTTTGTTTTTGTTTTTTGGTCCGGACCAAACTAACCGAACTACAAGTGTGAACGCACCCTTAATATCAAAAATAAAGTGCAAACAACATCTCTTCAGGTTGAATGAGCAGTGGCTGAACCTGCTACTACTACAAACAGTGAGCGACTTATTTAGAACATATCCGTCTTTACTAAAGCGAAAGTGAACACTTTGGAATGGTGGCTTGATAATTTCTACACATATTAGTGTTGTCACGATACCAAAATTATGACTTCGATACGATATCAGACTAAAATATCGATATATCGATACTAAATCGATACCACAGTAAAAAAATAAATAAATAAATAAATAAATAAGATAAGATGCTTAATATGACAACAGAACTTATTATTCATTGTTATTTTTTACAAAAAATTCATGTGGCCAGCATGTTCCTTAGGGTTGGGCATCATTTTGATTTGAACAATTATTGATCAATTGATCAATTACTATTAAAATGATCTCACAAATTTTTGCTATCTCAATGTATTTTTTACAATGGTGTAAATGTGTTGCAATAGCTTACACGCGGCACAAGAAAGCTTGATTTCGAATGGTAAATTGAATTTAAAAAGACGAGTAAACAGTAATAAAATAAGAACAAATAAACAGATTACAAATAAATGCAATAGAATAGAAGATAAAAATTAAAAAGACTGCTTTATTTTTTCAGGTAGGTCTAGCATTCAGATAAGAAACTGAATTAAAAAAATGCATAGTAATTACATTTAAAACAACATTGGATAATGTTCTTTGTAAAAAATTCAATAGCGTACAGATGAAACTATTAAAGTTACACAAGTTGATCAGTCAAGAGCAGTTGATCGTTTGTCTTTTTGTAGTTTGAATAGCAAATGACTGCGGTCCCTTTAAGACTTAACAGACGCATGGATCCTAAACACTGTTCCTGTTACTCGTTCTTCCTGAACTGTTTGCGACTGTGTTTACGTAATACTCTTCCAGATGTGCACTGATAATTCTTTGAGTGTATTTGACCAATAATATGCTGGAAAAGGAAGCAAATGTTTGCACTTGTATCGTGTCAGAGGCGGCTTTATTAGGGTAGGCTATGTGCGTGTGCGCTTCAGATGTGGAGCACGAAATCTGCGGGCATTAGTAGGCTAGAATTAATTTATGTGCAATCCCGCGCGAAATTCAGACCGATCACACACTAACACTAACACACTGTCATGAGGAAAAAGTTCAGCAGAACGCGCGTTCGCCCGCTTCGCCGTGCTCAGAGGTTAACCGGGCTGAGTGAGAATATGCCGGTGTGTGTCAGCTCGCTGACGGTCGGAGAGGAGAGCGCAGCTAATATCGATACTGTAAAAACTGAGAATCGTATCGTTTCAGATATTCCAGTATCGATATATATCGAAATATCGATATTTTTGACAACACTAACACATATACACATATAAAACTACGCAATAAAATAATTGTCGGTTAATTAATTAATGTGTTAATGTGTTAACTTGCCCAGCCCATATATATATATATATATATATATATATATATATATATATATATATATATATATATATATATATATATATATATATATATATATATATATATATATATATATATATATTATAAATAAGTTAGGGATGCAACAATACAGGGAGTGCAGAATTATTAGGCAAATGAGTATTTTGACCACATCATCCTCGTTATGCATGTTGTCTTACTCCAAGCTGTATAGGCTGGAAAGCCTACTACCAATTAAGCAGATTAGGTGATGTGCATCTCTGTAATGAGAAGGGGTGTGGTCTAATGACATCAACACCCTATATCAGGTGTGCATAATTATTAGGCAACTTCCTTTCCTTTGGCAAAATGGGTCAAAAGAAGGACTTGACAGGCTCAGAAAAGTCAAAAATAGTGAGATATATTGCAGAGGGATGTAGCAGTCTTAAAATAGCCAAGCTTCTGAAGCGTGATCATCGAACAATCAAGCGTTTCATTCAAAATAGTCAACAGGGTCGCAAGAAGCGTGTGGAAAAACAGGCGCAAAATAACTGCCCCTGAACTGAGAAAAGTCAAGCGTGGAGCTGCCAAGATGCCACTTGACACCAGTTTGGCCATATTTCAGAGCTGCAACATCACTGGAATGCCCAAAAGCACAAGGTGTGCAATACTCACAGACATGGCCAAGGTAAGAAAGGCAGAAAGTCGACCACCACTGAACAAGACACACAAGCTGAAACGTCAAGACTGGGCCAAGAAATATCTCAAGACTGATTTTTCTAAGGTTTTATGAACTGATGAAATGAGAGTGAGTCTTGATGGGCCAGATGGATGGGCCCGTGGCTGGATTGGTAAAGGGCAGAGAGCTCCAGTCCGACTCAGACGCCAGCAAGGTGGAGGTGGAGTACTGGTTTGGGCTGGTATCATCAAAGATGAGCTTGTGGGGCCTTTTCGGGTTGAGAATGGAGTCAAGCTCAACTCCCAGTCCTACTGCCAGTTTCTGGAAGACACCTTCTTCAAGCAGTGGTACAGGAAGAAGTCTGCATCCTTCAAGAAAAACATGATTTTCATGCAGGACAATGCTCCATCACACGCGTCCAAGTACTACACAGCGTGGCTGGCAAGAAAGGGTATAAAAGAAGAAAATCTAATGATATATGGCCTCCTTGTTCACCTGATCTGAACCGCATTGAGAACCTGTGGTCAATCATCAAATGTGCGATTTACAAGGAGGGAAAACAGTACACCTCTCTGAACAGTGTCTGGGAGGCTGTGGTTGCTGCTGCACGCAATGTTGATGGTGAACAGATCAAAACACTGACAGAATCCATGGATGGCAGGCTTTTGAGTGTCCTTACAAAGAAAGGTGGCTATATTGGTCACTGATTTGTTTTTGTTTGGTTTTTGAATGTCAGAAATGTATATTTGTGAATGTTGAGATGTTATATTGGTTTCACTGGTAAAAATAAATAATTGAAATAGGTATACATTTGTTTTTTGTTAAGTTGCCTAATAATTATGCACAGTAATAGTCACCTGCACACACAGATATCCCCCTAAAATAGCTAAAACTAAAAAGTAAAACTTCCAAAAATATTCAGATTTGATATTAATGAGTTTTTTGTGTTCATTGAGAACATGGTTGTTGTTCAATAATAAAATTAATCCTCAAAAATACAACTTGCCTAATAATTCTGCACTCCCTGTACAGTTAGTCCACGGTTCAATACATATCTCAGTTTTTAACCATGGTTTTTCGGTTCGGTTTTTTTGCTATTCTATTCTTAGGTGACAGGAACAGAAAAAGGTTAGGGAGAAAATGTTTTTATTGCAATACTCTTTCTTGATTTTACTTAAAAGACTTCAAAACCCTTACTTAAACTTAAAACTTTACTTTAAAAAAAACCCTGGTACACATTCCCAGTGTATTGTATAATATAAAAAATATATATCTATGAGGGTGGACGAAAACATTTTTTTTTTCTTCCTCCCTAAATGCATACATAAGTAGCTCAACATTAATGATAAAACAATTATTAGAAATGTTACTTGTGCAACAAATCAGTATATTACAATTACTTTTTGTTATACAATATTACCGTTTTATTGTAATTAAATGTCTGCAAAACTAAAACAATTTTAACATTAAAACTATCTTAATGACCACAATCTTTTGAACAGTAGTGTACATATAGTAAAATGAGCTCTGTTCTAATCAAATTTTTAATATTTATTCAGCAGTGGTCCTATGATGAAATTGGTGTACAAACTACAAGCTGAGGAATACAAGTATGAGTTTCCAGTCAGTTATCTGCCGGTAAGTGTGCTCTGCAATCAAATGTGGTTTGTGTTTTAAGAAATTATGTCCATTAATTATGTTTATGTACAGAGGTTTTCATTTAGGATTGGGTGCATCATCCCCTGATTAATTTCAAAGTATAAAATTTTCACATCTCTTTTTTTTTTTTTTTTTTTTTTTTTTTTTTTTTTAAACAATGTCTGCATTTATTTGTGTTGTTTGCACAGGGCCCTGTAAAGTCGTCCATCCAGGCAGGGGTTCTGCCAGATTGCCCTCTGTTTCACAATAAAATTCAATTCCCCATGTCAGGCCTTCTATTGCTCAGTACGTCTTTGCTCTTTTCACCCTCACTTTTGTTTTACAATAAAATGTATTATATAACTTTGTCTAACTGTTACATGGCTGTTTCATCACTATCTTTTTCTCACATAAGTGTCTGTTGTTAATCTTTCACAGATCCTTTTGAATATTATATGTTCAACTTTGCCTCCAGTCTCATTGCACCTAAGGTAAAAGCTGCAGTTGTTTTTTAAGAATAAATATTAGCATTACAGTATTTTATTGGCAGTATGTTGAAATTTTGTTTAATAATCTTTACAGAACTACCCTCCAGGGCAGCATGGGAGTTGCTCAGACAGCGCGTACTTTGTGCTTGTCGACACCTACCTCAAGTACTTCCTTCCTACAGAGGGCAATGTGCCTCCATCACCTTTCTCAGACACCAGGGGCACTGCAGCCTCTCCTGCGCCGAGGTATCCTGATGTCATTTAAAAGATTTCTCTGCAAATAAACTCCAATTTTATAAGCTTCAGGGTTTCCCACACATAGACTAATTTGTGGCGGGCTGCCACAGAATCAACACCGACCGCCACATATTGCTTCGTCATTCATTTTTTACGCTATTTAAAAGACGCACACACATTCGTTGAGCTACATTTTCTTAGCTCTCCCTCCGCCTCTTGCACCACTCACTCACAAACAAACAACAAATAGCGTTTTGGCGCACTTAGTGTGGCATAACAGTTAAAAACAGAGCCTTTTAAATAACAGAGCTGCAACATGCATTCATCTCCTGTCACCGCGTGCGATCACGGCACTCTCGATAGTTCTAAAAGGACCAGCGCTGTGTCAATCAATACATTTGAACAGACAACAGCTTCACTATACAGGTATTTGCAGCAATTTATGGTAAACAGTACAGCATAGTGTGCATTATTACATCAACTGCATTTGCAGTGTCATTTTAAAATGTAGAGTGATGGGGATGATGCAACATTGTAATGTTATGCTCTTCTTGTATTTTGTATTTAGCCCTTAGATATTCCATCATAGTCAAATGTGACCATACACCTTAACAATTTTTTATTAAATAAACTATATTTTAGTTAACTAATATTTATTGAATATTTTGAGCAGATCTTTTGGTACTAAATGCTATTTGTGCAATAATTATGGTCCATTAATGACCACTTAATTCTTTTTTAAAAATTTTATTTACAATTAGTGTAGCAATTAAGGTTAAAATGGAGAATTCCAACGCAAAGAGGCAAATTAGTCATTTTGTGGCCGAAAAAAATTTCATTTGTAATGCCATTACCTATGATTGCCACGAATTGATTGTTTGGCTCTTTAATAAATAATAATCAAGTTGCTTAAAGTATTGCAGATCATAACTGCTTACTTATTTGGTTTTACATTTGAACACATGTTAGACATGGTCAAATACTAGATTTCTTTAAATGTGAAATTTTAAAACGTTAATTACCCCCCAAAACATTGAACACCCCCCCACCCCCACAGCCACCACCACACATTGCTTTCGAATCTGTGGGAAACACTGAGCTTTATATGCTTCCTCTCCCAGGTCTCCCACCGTGCCTTATGTTGGATACGGTGGTTACAGCACCAGTCTTTTGAAGCGTCATATTACCCATCAACCCTCAGTCAACGCTGACCCTTCCGCTCAAGAGATCTGGAGGTCAGAGACGCTTCTGCAGGTTGGAAAACAAGTTCTTAACCCATTTAATTCCACTGGTGACAATTGTGACCGCAAATTTTCTTCGCATATTTTAGTGTGGTATTAAAAATCAACTTCTATTATGAAGCAAATCTTCATTTATAATACACATTTAAGATGTCTACATGAGTTCTGGGCAGGTCTAACATTGTTGGGTAATTTGGTCATGTGACCTCACACATTTATTTCTTGTAACTGCTATCTTAATAGCCTGGTATTATCAGTCTCTCGTACATGTAATTTGCCACTCTCCATTGACAAGTGTTTACTTCCGCGAATGCGGGTATTCTGTTGAACTTTAATACTGAGCCACTCTGGATCTTCCATAACCAATCGCTAACGTTTGGTTTTGACGTATGTCATGCGGCCTTTGCCTGTTTCTCACAAATCCGTCCAAATAAATGTGCAGGCCACCTCAGTGATAAAACCATAGAATAAAACCTAAAATGTGCATCGTGCATTCAGATTGTAATTGTGTTATTCATGGTGGACGGGAGAGTTTTGTGATCAGAATCATCACATCATGGCCACCAACAAACCCAGGCAAAGCTTGTTCTTGCTCCAGCTTTAACTTCTGGATATTCGGCAGCGGTGCCACAATAGAATGAATGGTTTCGTTCGCATCTTTCTCCACCACCATTACTGGCAGGGTGTCTACGGGGTCTTAAAAAGTATTAAAAGTTGATAAATCCATTTTGGGAAAATTAAGACCCTTAAAAGGTATTAAAAAGTCTTAATCACGATTTTATTTCTTAATCAAAATTTCATTACATTTTCTTCAAGCTTTGTCAAAAGAGTTTGACTCCAAAAGGTATTCATGAATATATTTATTTTCTATTTATTTTCATCCCCATAAGTATTAAAAAACAACGGGGTGCTCAGTCTGAGATCGGCTCAGAGCGCGCGCGCCAGGGATGGATATTTGCACCCGCCACCAGCCAAATGCGGGTGATTTTTGACTTGTGGCGGGTAAACTCGCTTCACCTACCGAGCATACTGTTTCACCTCTTTGTAAACTTTGTTCAATGCATGCGAGTGCTGCCGTATGTTCCCAAATAACCAGTCGTTTTTCTCCGTCATCACCCGCGTGAAGATGCGAATGAAGACTTGCGCGCTCTGTGTGAAGATCTAACTCATCATCCAAATTATTGAGTTCTCTTTCAAGTCTTGCGCTTAAATGGACAAACTCACACAAAAAGTATGTCAACACATGTCCATCTTGATGAGTATCCTAGCAGACATAGTCTGTATATGCCTTAAGTGAACTGTATAGTATACACAGTCGAGAAAGACGAGCATATTCCTGCATCAGGTCTTAAAGGGGCAGTGGCCTTTACTGCTGTCTGTTTAATGTCAAACAAAAGATAAAGACATCACTCACTGCTCTTGCTTTAATAGCTTTTGTAAGTTTAATAAGGGTTAATCTTTCATTTAAACAGTTAAATATGCTGTTATTTTACATTTGATGACTTTATTTAATTTCTGTACCTTTCTGCAGGCCAGTAGGCCTGTACATTATCATTTAATGTACACAAGTGAGGTCAAGTTAAACATTTTAGTTTGAAATTTATTTTATTCTGGGCATTGTTGCAATGTGCTAAATAAATAATTGTAATTGATTTATTATTTGAAACTTTAATATTAATTTATGCAATTGCGATGCCTTGATTTTTAGTAATAGTTACAGTCATAGCATTAGCCATAAATGCAATGGTAATTAGACTTTTCATAATTTTCAGTGTTTTGGTTTTCGGCCTTGGTTTGCTCTTTTTTTTTTTTTTTGGCCAAGAATTTTGATTTTGGTGCATCCCATTCCCTACTGACAAGGGTATGTCATCAACATGCTTCAGAAGATGCCAAAATGAATAGTTTCATTGTTGGGACTAAAAACCATAAAACTGGAAGCCTTAAAAGACCACAAATCATCCAAATGCCACATCCAGGTTAAAAAAAAAAAAAAAAAAGAGCGCACAGAGCCCTACTTATTTAATGAAATGTATATCAGTTCATGTTTTGTGTGTGTATAAGAGAGAAAGAGAAAATGTCAGTATTTCATTGAGACCTGAGATTAAATAAACTGCTTAAGTATTGTAGAGCTTGTAGTATTAATTTTCACATGCAGTTACACATTGTTAGTTAAAAACAAAAAAGTGGCTGGTAAAGACATTGGCCCTCATTTATCAAAAGTGCGTACACCAAATTTCCAGCGTACACCTTGCGTACACCCAAACCCACGGTGACTTTGAGATTTATCAATATGGACGTTGGCGTACGGCACGCTCAAATCCTACGCCAGCTCAGGAGGTGGTGTACGCACGTTTGAGTTAGTAAGAATAATAATCATAATAAGAAGAAGAAGAATCTTACAAATTGTCATGTAATTATTAATGTGAATGAATCTTACTCCACATCACATCATCATCACTATTGTACACCCCAATACATGTGCCGCGATACGAAATTAAATGCTAATTGTTTCAAAACGTGCTGTAAAATAATGCATTGTGATGGTAATTTATCATCCAAACAGCTATTTAAACTGCTGGAGTGCGCTTCTCAACCCCCACACTAACAGTAGCTACTCGTAATTTGGGTCCATATTTTGTTTTTGTGAGCACCTTTAATTCCACTCTTTAAACTCCCAAATAAAACAATTTCGGGTTTTTTTCCACTTCCCTGGTGATGGTCTCGATGGGCGCATCTCAATCATCTCAATAGGTCAGTAGTCAGAGCACTGATCAGGGAGTCAGCCCGTTGACTTATGTCCTAATCAGTGCCCTGACTAAGTGGACTAAAGAGATGATTGAGCGCGCCCGATCTCCACGTCGGAGAAGTTTCGTTTCTTTGCCGTCTTCTGTTTGTCCATGGCGTAAAATGAGGGCGTGCGGGAGGCAGAGACTTGAATATATAGGGGCGTGTTATTCTAATGACGATCGTTTTCAGCCGCGGGATTTATCAAGGGCAAGTATTGCGTACACCTGAATTGCAGAGGTGCGCACAGTTTCATAAATCAGGCGGTGAGAGGAGTGTAAGCATAATCTTACGCCAACATATACACCCGTTTCTACGCAAGATTGATAAATGAGGGCCAATGAGTGGTAGATTTTGAAAAAAGTTATTTTCCATCCTGGCTCGTGCCATCTACGGGTGACGTCACGTATTTTAAGAAATGCGCAGTTAGGTAATGTGTTGCCTTCCATACGTCGTGAAACAGATATGCAATATAAACAATACAAAATTGGCCTACGATAGAGATTTTAATTCTACATTCTACTACAACTTTTAAAGGTTTGAAAGGTTTTTAAAGGTTTGTTGCTGATTAGAACTTGAAGTGCGGTGAGGTCTTAAAATATTTTGAGACGGTCTTTAAAAAGTCTTAAAAAGGTATTAAAATTAACTTCAGGATTCCTGCATATACCCTGTTACTAAACTAAGTTACAACTCAAACTAGTGCACGACATCAACGTCATCGTTCACAGCCACTCCCTCTGTTCGCTGATTGGACCGGTAAAAATTTGTTCGGAGAACCTAAGATTACACAGCAGTCCCTGACATAGTACTGAAGGAAAATGAAAATTGAGCAGAAGTGGGTGGGCAGAGCCATGGTTCCAATCTTAACACAATGACAACGGGAAACCGTGAATAGCTCATCATTTTTTTGCACACAACATCATGAAAGGTTATACATACATATTGAAATTATATTATTATTCTGTTGTCAGGCAACAGATAAATGAAGACGGTCACAATTGTGACCTGTAGTATAACAGAAATTGTCCCCTCTGTCATTCTGTGTTGTTCACATATGAACTCTCTCACAGACTGAACTGAAAACTATCTATCTAGCCGTACTTCTGTCTGTCTATACCTTTGTCTAGCCATACTTCTGTCTTTTTGTCTGTCTGTCTATCTATCTATACTTGTCTGTCTGTATGTCTTCTGTCTGTCTATCTATACTTTTGTCTGTCTGTTTTCTGTCTATTTATACTTATTTCTGTCTGTCTGTCTGTCTGTCTATGCATACTTGTCTGTCTATCTATACTTATGTCTCTCTGTCTATCTAGATCTATGAGATATACCTTATAAACTTCCCAATTAGTAAATTCTAATCATATCTCAATCTTATATGTTGGATATGTTACTGTTATTTTAAGTTTTAAATGTGTAAATAGGTCTAATTGAAGAATCTGTATGAATTCTGACTATGCTGTTTCCCAACGGTCACTATTGTGAGCGAGTGTAAAACCTAAACCTTTTTCACTAACTTAACCGCCATAAAATCAAAGAAGGCATAAAGTTATGTTAGGGAGGTCTAAGGAGTGAATTGCATGTACTCAAATTGCAAGAATTTTTTGATTAAACGGGTAATTCTCAAGCATGAGTTTTCGTCACATTTTGTCATGAACTTTATGGTTGTTTGTTTCTATAGGTGTTTGTGGAAATGTGGCTCCATCACTATTCTCTGGAAATGTACCAGAAGCTGCAGTCTCCTCAGGTGAAGGTAAGAACAAGATACAGGCCCTTAAACCGACACACTCCTTTCTTCCGCTGCGCACGGCTGGCTGGCTGAACACCACCACCCTCCAACCCTTCACCCCTGCACTGCATAGGGACTGCTGCACGGCACCCACCCTGATTTATGCACTTCCTCTCCCTCTGTGAACGACACACGTGCGCTCTGTTTACAGATATATGCTATTTGTGTACGCAATTTTAAGGCGGAGGTGGGTTTCCTGTTCCTCATCGCAGTCATTCCGACTGATCTGAATGTAATTTATATCTGTGCTGCATATAGTTGACCTCAATGTATGGCTAACACAGATATGAGCTAAAAACCATATAACACCCTTTTGTGGTTTTGTCTTAGAAAACTGGTACTTTAAGGCTAAATGTGTCATTGCTAGGGCTGTTACACAATTTTATAATTCGTATTTTAAGCTGTTTTTGATTAAATCAACATTATATAACTTTAAAAAAATATATTTATAATTATTATTATTTAGTAAATAAAATATTTTATTCAAGTCAGGTTGTCATTGCAGCTTATTCTATTCTTTAAAACCATTTATTTTTGCTCTTGTGCAAAACATGAGTATAAAGGGTATATATTAGATGAGATTGCAGTATATTATGTAATGTACACTTCCTCCTTTCTAAAAGTAATTCATGAAAAATCAGTGTTTTCCTTGTTTTTGTTTTGTCTCTTTAATTGATGATCATATGGGAGTTTTCTAACTTTTATCGGCTTCATTTCTGAACAAGCAGATGATTTTAAGTGTTAGCTGAACAATTATGTCTTTTGTAGTTTGCTGTGGGTGCTTCATCCTCTCGATCCAGCATGAATGTGTTTTAAGCATATATTTGACGTGATTTTGGTTGTCTTGTAAAGCTCTCTGGAAGTTTACTGAGGCCCCCTAGTGGTTTCGTGCCCCTAAAGTAGTACATGAATTTCCCTTGTTTTCTTTTTTTTTTTCTTTAATGACTTAAAATCTACCCAGTCATATGACTGCTGGAAATGGATGGGGTCATGGGGATAAAAGAGAAATACAGCTCTTTAATTCATATTTACTCTGTTCTCTGTTGTTTGATAATTTGGGCAGATTGGCATGTGATTTGAAGTAGTAGAGTTATTGTTTCATGTTTGAGTCTGCATGGTGCAGCCCGCTGGCTACTTGATATGTCTTCCGTCTTTGTTCTTTGGCTGTGGGATGAATGTAATCTTTTGTTGTCTCTGGCTTCCGAGTCTATTTCCCTGTCCGTGCGTTATTTACAGTCAGTATATCAGTGCAAGTCTCCCTCCAGTCAGCCCAGAGCATATTAAGTTTATCATCTTTTTTTTTTTCTAACATCTTTTGTGCTGGAAATTATTAACCGGAAGTCACCAGTTTACTGACAATGAATGGAATAGTTCACCCAAAAATACAAATTCAGTCATTATTTAATCATCCTCATGTGTTCCAAACCTGTATGCTGTTATTTTTTTTCTATGTAACACAAAAGTTAGATTTTTTTTCATGTAATAACAATTTTCATATACTACTGTTCAAAAACAGATTGAGAGAAGAAGGTTTCTTATTCTAACCAAGGCTGCATTATAGGATCAAAAGTAAAGTAAAAAAAAAAAGTAAATAATTGTTTTCTATTTTAATATATTTTATTTTAATGGCATCACAGAATTTTCAGCAGTTATTCATTACAGTTTTCAGTTTCACATGATTTTTCAGAAATTATTTGAATATGCTGATTTAAATATTTAAACAGTAGTTTATGTGTGTAAATACATTGCATAAACAAATCTGTGATCTAAAAAATATTCAAGGGAAAATAAAGGAAAAATTACAGTATATGGACTTGGGATGAAATTAATAAATTGACAGAATTTCCATTTAATTAGAGGTGAACTGTTAAAATACCAGTGATAAAAAAATAATAATCTGCAGATATATAATTCTGTTTGCACAGCCTGAATTTATTTAGCAAAAATGAACACTTTGTTTGAATTGGTGTAAATTGGTGACTTTTTATTGGTATATTTCATGGTGAAAACTTTGAAGATGCAGTGTCTCCTTTTCTGCTCTCATAAGCTCCTTTCGGTTTTATTTGGAATTATAGCGATTACACAAAACTGCAAAGCCAAAGGCAATATAACACTTCATCACACAGACGCTTCTCTTGAGAATCAAGGCCTCCATTACAAATAATGTTCCATGGTTGCCTTGACTACAGTACAGTTGCAGGCTTCCTGAGGCAAAAAAATTCTACAATTTAGTTTATACCATGGTTTATACTCTAGTTAGCATAATTCCTTGTTTTGCCTTTTTGAAAACGTCTGTCACAAAAAAAGCATATTCTCTGTAATTTTCTTATGAGTATATCCTCTGGCCATATTTCATCATACAAAATACACATAGTTATAGACTCAAAGTCGCCATTTTAAATGTTACTAAGCCTTACACTAGAGATTTGCCCTGGTGCGAAAAGGACAACTGCATCATCTTCATGTTCATTGCATTTGTGTCTTTTGTGGTCAATATCGATTTGTCTCTTTCTTTCCTTTTGTACACCCCCATTTCGGTCCTGACTATGTCCAACTATTTTTCTTGGATTGCACTCTGTCCTTTTTCCTTTTTATTCTCATGTTCACTGCCCTGCTCCTCTCCCCTTTTTCTTCCTTTCCTCCCCCCACTGTGTTCCTCTCTTTCCTCCCTCCCCTCCACCCGTTTGTGATGAGTCCTTCAGCTGGCGTTGTTGCAGTACCGCCTCAGTATGTCCAGCATGCTGTGCCAACCCCCCGCCCCACCTGGCTCTGGGACCCTCCACACATACCAAGTACTTTTACCTTTTCATTCAGTTCCACGGGCTTCCTGGAGGTAACCTAAGATTAGATAGGAGTTAGACTAGGGGTTGGTTTTAACACCTAAGGTTTAGGTTGGGAGATTTGGTCTGATTATAATGTGTGATTGAATTAATGTGACTAACTTGTCTTGTGATCTCTAAAAAATCAGAAGATATTGTGACTTTGAGAGCTTGTAAATGTGAGAAACTTTGTGTTGGTAAAAGCATGTCTATTTATGTGGTGATTTTAACACATTTTTATTTGGTGTAATGTTCTCTTATTTGGCGTGGTTGTTCAACTGTGCGAACACTACACAGAATATCCAGACCAAATAGCCCAAGCATCCAAGTACTTTCGTTCAGCTGTATGTATGAAGCCTCCGGTACGATGTTTTCAAGAAAGTATTTGACTCTGGATGAAATGATGCGTGTTTACACCTGCTATTGACATTTGTCTCAGATGATCTGACCGCAAGTGGACAAATGAGACTGATCACATTTACACCCGGTAGTAATGTTTCGATCGCGTTTACTGTGACCACTTGTGACTGATTTAAGGAAGGTCTCAATTTGCCGCGATTATTATCGCATTTATCTTGAGAGTGAATTTTTATTTATTTTTTTATTTAAATAAAAATAATAAATATAAATATTTAACGTTATATTTAGAGCACAAAGTTCTTATTTTAACCCTTATAATGTGTAAAAAATGTGCAGATAATTTTTGGATTTCTGGATAAATTTTGATCTGTTTGTTCTGGAATGTGTATGACAGTCATATCTTTTTCAGTCATCAATATTTCCCCAAAAATATTTTGTATCTGATTATTAACTTCTCATTAATGACAGAATGTGGAAAATTTCGGAATTTTGCACATTAACATGTTATTACTACACTTTTTATTACAAAACTGAGAAATGTTTTGACATTTCTAATTATACATTAACTATAGCAAAACCAGGAAAAATAAACATTTTTATTAATATTTATGAGAACGTTGTTATATGAAATTAGTTAGAACAAATGGATGAATTTAATTGAGTTCCTTAAATGAACTTCAGATGTGTGTCCTTCATATAACGTCACTACATGTAAATGTCATTCAAACCAGTTAAACCAGGTATAAATAATGGGGGCTTATAGATGTTTTTAATTATTTTAAAAGTCTGACTTGTGTTTGGATGATGTCTTAGGAGCCCTTTACGCCTACGGAGGAGCACGTCCTTGTTGTCCGTCTCCTAGTCAAGCATCTGCACGCTTTCTCCAGCAGCCTGAAACCGGAGTCGATCTCCTCCTCACCCTCTGCCCACTCCCACAGCAGTCCTCTGGAGGAGCTCAAGCGGTGGGTTTTTACAGCATGCTAGCATCTGTCAACTTGTCCTGAGCATTTGGCTATAGAACTAAAACATCTGTAAATCTAAGGTGGCATGTCGTAAAGATTCACCCGATCAGGTGCCGGGGACTTGATTGAACTGTCTTCTGTTTTACTGCTCTGTCAATAAGCCTCCACTCTCTGTCTCCCACAGTGTAGTGGTGCAAAGGTTTGTCCAGCAAAAGCTGTATGTCTTTCTACAACACTGCTTTGGTCATTGGCCTTTGGACGCGTCATTCAGAGCGGTAAATGTCCTTGAGTGCTCACTGACATTTGGAGCATACTTTATACTTTGGCAATAAACCTTATGTGCTGTTCAAATCAAAGTTAGGGTTGTGATGCTAAAGAAATGCATTAAATGTAATGCAAGTTTGTTGTTTTAGGTACTAGAGACGTGGCTTAGTTACATTCAGCCCTGGAGATACACTGGAGAGAAAAACAACACGCAAGCAGATGGCCAGATAAGAACTGTTCCTGATAAATGGTATTTTATTTATTGGATGCTTGTTAAAGGATTACATACACTACCATCTTGTGTGTGTGTGTGTGTGTGTGTGTGTGTGTGTGTGTGTGTGTGTGTGTGTGTGTGTGTGTGTGTGTTTGTGGAATATGAGGACACAAATGTGTATAATGACATGAGTATTACAAGGAGAGGGTGAAATATGAGGACATTGGCCATGTCCTCACTTTTCAAAATGCTTATAAATCAAGCAGGATGAGTTTTTTTGAGAAAGTAAAAAAGCTGAATGTTTCCTGTGATTGGTAGGTTTTAGGGGCAGTGTAGGGGGATAGAAAATACGGTTTGTATGGTATAAAAACCATTGCGCCTATGGAATGTCCCCACATTTCACAAAAACAAACGTATGTGTCAGGGCTGTCTAACCCATTAATTCATTAGTTTAATTAGATTAATTTGTTGCAGTAAAAAATAATGCGTTAAAATTAATACATTTAACACACTTGCACCTAGACCTACTTCGGTCATCTTACATTTCACACAATTGAATAGTTGATTGATGAAGAATGTGATGCAGTGCAACAACTCGCTGTGTGATGATTTTTTACATGGGACACGTTTGTTGTCCATGTCAGAGCCCGATTGTTCCTGCCAGTGCTATACACAAATACACCGCAGGCTTGTATCCAGGGTTAATCATCAACGTTATCATCCCTTACATGTGTTTTATTGAACTAAATACATCCTTATCTGATAAAATGTATGCACAGGTTACTTTTTTTGGCACCCGAGTCAAGTGTTGCTTTCATATTCATCAAGGTGCGCAACCAAACTCGGTTGGCTTTCTTTCTGGCAGTCTCAAATTCGGGACCCGTGAGGTCCACGTGGCAGCTTTCACATTAGGCCTACCAAGTTTTTAATCTGAGCAATTTTTCATCTACGAGTAATTTTACTTCACTCCTGAATGACTCAGCCGATTGAACAAATCATAAATTAATGACTTACTCAATTAGATATTTACCACCACATACTGGCAGTTTAAGTTTCTTATTTAGAGTATAATTTCGTTAAAAAAATATTTTCATATTAATAAAAACAAACAAAGGTATAGTTCACCCAAAAATATTTATTTCTAAAGCTACTTTTTTAATGTCTAATGGATTATTATTATTTTTTGCATCTTTTGGGAGTTATTTCTCAGGCAAATTTGATGTGAAATTAATAAATCGCAACATTGTGTAATTAATTTGATTACATATTTTAATTACTTGACAGATACATTTTTAAGCAATTAATACTTTTATTTATCGAGTACATGTTAAATTGATCAAAAGTGATATTAAAGACAACTTTTTAGATGCTGTTCTTTTGAACTCAATTAATCCACAAAAAAAATCCTTAAATGCATCATGGTTTACACAAAAATATTAAGTATCATTGTTTTTAACTTTGATTTATAAAATAAATTTCTTGAACGCTTAATCAGCACATTAAATTGACTTCTGAAATTTTGCCAACAAAGAAATATTTAATTTGTAATAATATTCGATATATTTATCAAATAAATGCAGTTTTGCATTAGTCTTCTTTCAAAAACTTTATAATGGTAGTGCACATCACGGTTCACAGTGAGCATGTAACTTGACCATTTGTGACCTTCAGATCAGTGTTTACCAAAAAGATTTTTGGTCTGTCATTTACAGGGCGTCATTTGTCCAGGAGAATCTGCTCATGTACACAAAGCTTTTCCAGGGCTTCTTGAATCGAGCCATGCGCACAGACTTGGTCAATGCCAAAAACGCCCTGATGATCTTTAGGGTCGCCAAAGTCTTTGTTCAACCAAACCTGTCAGAGATGATCCAGAAAGGTATTTTAGAAATATTAATGAATGGATGAGAAGTGTTTCATATTCTTTTATATTTTAAACTTTTAGAACACCCAATGGATATTTATTATGACACGATATTGTTTGTATCTCCAGGTGAGCAGCTGTTCTTGGAGCCGGAGCATGCCATTCTCCAACGACAGAACCGTGTCTTCCTGACACCTTCACATGGTGGCAGCTTCCTTTCTTCCCGCCAGCCAATGGGGACGGACAGTGTCTTTAAGGTCAAAAGTCATGTTTATAGCCTGGAAGGGCAGGACTGCCAGTACAACCTGATGTTTGGTCCGGATCTACGGAAAACTGTAAGCTGGCAATTAATGCTAGATGTGCTAAAAAGAGTTGGTGTTCCTTGCAACATGTTGAATGTATGCAGTAAGCAGTCAAGTTTTCATGAACGGTTTTACCACAGAAAGGAATATTACAGACCTTGATTCCTTCTGTTAATTCCAGGTGTTAAAGCTCATCCAGATTATTGCCCAAGCCCGACAGACTGCTAAACGGATATCGGATCATTCTACAGAAATGGCTGCAAACAACTCTTTTCTCTCGTGGTTTGGCATGGGATCCTCGGATCACAACAACACCTTTAGTGGAGGAGAGATGGACGATTTGGGAGAGGGTGTAAAGAAAACTCATGAGTTCCTGGACAAAGCCCTAGACTATCTCTGTCAAATATTCAAAGTCAGTCTATACCTGCTTTTATTTTGGGTGCATGTCAAATGTTTAGGGTCTGTTTTGTTATGTGCTAGCAAAGGATATTTATAGAAGCAAAAATACAGTAAAAATAGTAATACTGTGAAATATTATTCTCAGTATTACTACTGTGGGAGGTTGGGTGGAATAGGATTCTTTGATGAACAACGTTCAAAATAATGCATTTATTTGAAATAGAAATCTTTTGTAACATTATAAATGTCTTTGCTGTCACTTTTAAATAATGCATTGTGTCCTTGCTGAATAGAAGTATTAATTTCTTTCGGGTGAAGAAAAATCTTACAGACCACAAGCTTTTGAACGGCGTGCATATATGTATTTACAGCATGTAGTTGATTACATAAAATGAGAGGTAAATGAGTTAATTTTGGTTCTTGCGTTTTACAGTTAAACGCTGGACAGCTGTCTCAGCTGATTGTCAATGTGGCATCTGTAGACAATGAAGGAGCCTCTAAACAACTGCCCGACTGCATCCCGAGTGAGAATGGCCTTGTGTTAACAGACCTGGGCAGGTTGCAGGTGAGTTTTAGAATGGTGATCATCTTCAGCATTTGTTTTGCGAATCATAATGATTTTCTACATGTATAATTTCCCTTTTTACAGATCATCAATGGTCTTCGCCGTTTTGAAATCGAATATCAAGGAGACCCAGAGCTTCAACCTATCAGGAGCTACGAAAATGCTTTTTTGGTTCGACTGATGTTCCAGATCTCGACCTTTATTAATGCAAGAGTAAGAATAATCGCTTTGGCCTGCAAAATTAAAACGTTATTATGGTCGTTCATTGCATTTCATTTTAGTCAAATGTGTCCAAATTGTTTGTGTTCTGTAGTTGGGAGACCACATGGAAGCGCTGTGTTCTCGACAGGACCTCCTGGGCAGACTCGGACGACACTACCTGAGCAGATCCTCGGTTGTGGCAGAGCAACGGCGGAAGAGTCCGGTGACGCGGCAGATGAGGGAACGTCCTCAGCGAGTCCGTCTCAGCCTGCGGGTTCTGGCCAGCTATCGCACCCTCCTCATCCTCCTCCTGCTCTACATGTTGTTTGCACTACTATCATTCGGTGTTCTCTCCAGCACTGGACTCATTCTCCTCGTCAGCTTTCTGTTTGAACTCTTCTTGAATTTCCTCAATGATAAACTAAAGACTCAGTAGAAGGAGATTCATTATGCCTTTTTTATTCTTTTAATGTCAATACAAAACTTCAAGCAAAGGTGCATGAAGGTTTTTTAAATACAGTATTTGCACTGAAAGTGTATTGGTATGCCTAATGACAAAGTGAACCAGGAATGTTATATTCAATGCACTTTTTTTCTTTCTTTTTTAAACACTATGAAATGTGGTTAATCCATCTTTTCATTAAGTTCATTTATAATGGTGTTTTTTTTTTCAGAACAATCAAACATTTGTGCTTTACTGGCTGCATTTCATTAAACATAATGAGTGTCTTATTTGTGTACTGGATTTTCATTGCTATAGAAACATGGATATGTGTCAGATCTCCATGTAATTTCACACCAAGAAGTAATGCAATGACTGTTAAATCTGTTATTTCCCAGCTGTTTTGGAGGAAGTAGTGTTGTTACCATAGCAGCCACTTCAAGATTAAACGTTCCAGTGAGAGAGGAGTGTAGTTTTTACCATCTGTGACTACATGTATTGGCACTTGCAGGTTTATTGTGTGTGTGGAACATGATTTATGACGCAACATGGCAGTGAAACGTCATCTGCATGATTAGACGCATGTGACGTAAATATCTGCGGGAATCGAATTTGTTTCACAGCGAAATGGATACGCGAGTCGACTCGCTGCGGAGGAATATTGACTTCTTACAAAAGCAGCACAGAGAAACTCTGGAGAAATTACATGGTGAAATAGATCATTTAAAACGGCAAAATAAAGGTAATTTTAAGTTACATTTCCTTCTCTTTATCACAGTAATGGCCTTTTCATGAATGCATGTGTGACATCAAACTTGTTCGCACACATACAACAAAATGTAACATTACATAAGTTACTTTATTGAAAATGTGACCAGAACATATAATTGATGCCTGTGTTGCTATAATCTCTGCTTCCCTGTAAGTTGTTGAAGGGATAGTTAAACCAATTCTGTCATAATTTACTCACTCTCTTGTCAAAACCTGTATGATTTTCTTGTGAAATATGTCAGCTGGAATGACAGCATCAGTCACCATTCACTTTCACCTTCAGGAAAGTTGCAATGAAGTGAGTGGAGACTGAGGCTGTAATCATCTTTTTTTTTTCTCTGTGTAAGAAAGTCATGCATGCATGTTTAGGACAACACCAGGGCGAGAAAATGATGATAGAATGTTCACCTTCAGTTGAAGTGTATATTTATAGAGGACGGGAAGCTTCTGTCAGTGCCAGGGGTGTCAGAGTTATACTTTAGTACAGGTTGCCTGGTGACGTCGAGCTGCTGAAAGAAGAAAATGAAAGAATGGCGTTTGTAACCGCTGTGGGTGGCAAAGGATCAGTTTACACAGACAAACGTTTTGGTGTTTTGTTTCTGACTGTCAAAAGGAGATTGGTTTGAATCGAAATGTAAAGCCAAAGGTATTTTGCTAACATCAAATGGGTAAAGGAAAAATCATTTTTGCATTTCATTGCAAAAACATTTCATTGTTTTTGCTCGCGAGTTAACAATGAACACAACTATATGGGGTATTCTGCAAAAATGTCAGGTTTGTACAGGTTATGCGTTTCATCAGTAATTGTATAGCCTAATGTTCATTATTGTTTTATGTTGGGTAAAACCATAAAACAGACATTCAATTAACATTCGATTCACATTTCCATGAACATTCAATTCCATTCCTATTTGATTCAGTTCACATTAAATTCATATTTGATTCACATCACATTCAGTTGAGTTCACATTCAATTCACTTTTAGTTCACATCCTATTCACATTAAATTCACTTCACATTTGATCACATTCGAGTCAAAATCAATTAAAAACATTTAATTCACTTTCAATGTTATTTTGATATTTTCACAAATGTTGTTTTACTGTTTATTTTTGCGGAATGCCACTAAATTACACCATAAGGCTATAGATATTAGTGTTAAAAATAAAAACATATTCTTCAGTCAGCATCAGTGAAGATCTGATTTTAACAGATTACAAACATTTGAACAACTTTTGCAATATAATGGGGCATGTTGTCACAAAAGGGACTGCATGTTAAGAACATTGTGCCTTTTTCCTGGGCAAAGTAACAATTTTCAATAACTTTTTGGTTGTAGATTTTTAAGGACTTTCAAAAATGAATATATTCTGTGGAATTAAAGCGTGTGATATTTAGGCCTTGTTTTCCTACACAAATCATACATTAATTAAATTGGATATATATAACATAATTCGTCATTCTGTATTTGTTGTCTAAT
This sequence comes from Pseudorasbora parva, assembly GCF_024679245.1. Classification (NCBI taxonomy): domain Eukaryota; kingdom Metazoa; phylum Chordata; class Actinopteri; order Cypriniformes; family Gobionidae; genus Pseudorasbora; species Pseudorasbora parva. The sequence continues at coordinate 17,966,527 of NC_090189.1, forward strand.
GTCGCTACAGATTTGCAGTATAATCTGATAATGGAGCCTCCAAAGTCAAGCAATAAAGGTTAAGTGACACTTCTGTTCTCTCTCACATTTTTTTCAATCAAAACCGAATGACAAATATATTGATACATTTACTGCGTTTACTAAAAAACTTGCTTCACAAAAATTCCATGACAGGATCCAGCTGTATCCAGAGGCATCATACAGAAAGCAACAAATTCCAGAAAGATAGAAAGAATTATCTGGAACAAACTCTGGACATCTGGTCATCACAAAGCACAGACATCAGGTGCTCACAAATATTATTTATTTGATATAATAATTATTATAAATATTGAATAAGGGGTATACATACATTAGTAACATTCTTCTAATACCTACAGCAGTTCTTTAAAATATAGACAAACAAGATCCAATTCTTCAGGGACCCTCACAGCAAACGGAATAGAAGGTCCTTCAGAAGCCAAAGCAGGGTTCATCACTTCTCTTCAGCCTCTAATGATCCAGTGTAGTCCATCTCAGGCCCCTCGACCTCCCACCCTACAGGAATGTGAGGTCATCATACGCCAACTGTACAGCGCTAATAGCCTGCAGTCCCAGGAGGTGAGATCATGTTTCTCAATCTAGCTCAATACACAAGAATGATTATATAATGCATTTTAACATGTCACCTCTCAGATCCTACGTGTGAAGGCTGTTCTCAAAGACATTGTGTTCAACAAGAAAATCACTGCAGAGAATTACATTTTGACCAAGGCTTATCTTGCTGATGGTAAAAGGTAATTTCTTTATCACATTTCATATAATGTAAATAGCTGTTAATTGTGTTAATATAGAAAATATAGGTCTCACTTTATATTAGGTGTCTTTAACTGTACTTACATATAAAAAAGTTAGGTACAATGTATTTATTGTATTCATGTACTGACATTTTTTTACTGCTATATATACATATATACAGGCACGTGGTGTGTTTACACTATATTATGATGTCATTGTTACAGTGCAATTATTTAAGAATGAGTAATATTTACTAATATTTATTGTACTTATTAGGGTAGGATTAGGTTTAGTTGCATGTAATTATAATTTACTGTTATTACTATGGTAAGTACATGCAAGGATACTGTAAGATACTGTAAGATAAAGTGTTACCTTTTATTTTCCCAATTTTAAGCAATATTATAAATGTGAATAAAATGTGTAATTTTGTATAATGATTTCTTTAAAATTCAATTACAAAAAATAAAACCATGAAGTAAATATTCCTCAACCTATAATCTTACATTGTGTTATGGGTGTTTTTTCTTATGCGTTATGGAGCAAAAATATGAGTTTGTTTAACTGAGATACCTCCAGCTGAACTTTAAGCATTTACCTTTTTTTTCGCTTCTTTTTTTGGGCAGAGCTGAAGATTCAGAGACATTTCCTCAGCTTTCTTTCCAAACACTGCCTAGAGGACTGTAAGTCAATGCTTGTAAATTTATATTTATTTCTAACCTGCCTGCCAAGAACAAGTCCATTTTTGGAGATATCAACCATTGTTCTGTTACTATCTGTACAGACCTGTGTCTCAGGCTAGTAAAGCCGAGAAAGTGATCCTCCCAGCCCTCAAACAGACCCTCAACAACAACATAGCAGACAGACAGAGGAGAACTCAGGCTGTGCAGAGACGTCGTCTACAGAGGACTATGCGCTGAAGGACCAGTCATGTGGTTATATAACTACATGTATTTGAGTTCAGATTGAAACAGCAGTTTAAATGACTTTATTGATCAAGCAATGCACAAACAGTTAAGGCTTTAGTGTACTCAAATAAAGAAAACAGATGATTATTCATGTAAATAAAAAAGACAGAAAGTATTAATATATTGCCATCATTCCATAGAGGTGCAAGGATTATACTGGCCGCTAGTGCTGATGGGAAAACACCTAAGCAGCTGAAAGGCAAGCCTGTCTTACGCTTTGAGCCCAGGTGTTCAGCAGTGCCGTCACCGAGTGCTTGTCAGGGAGCTGAAGGAGTTTAGAGGTCATGTTCTTATGCACAGTCTGCAAGAAGGGGTTGGCCTCTAAAAAAAAACAGATAGAGGAAGGTAAGGAAGTGTTCACTTCAGTTCATATGTTTGATGCTTAAGAGGGTTTGCATTTTAAAAGGCAGCCGAAGATAGCATGTTGACAATTAATGCACAAAGACTCACCATACTGCTGACCGTCATCTTCCCAGTGGGGGCTCTGATCGGGATAGTCAGCTGGAATGCTTAACTGAAGAGGGGGAACACTGGGAAGATTTTTATCATCTAGACAGAGACAGTGCCAGGAGGGAATTAGTGTTGTCATGGGTACCGACTTCGGTATTGACATTTAAAAAATGTGGCAGAACCAGCATTTCGAGCGCTTTTTAAGGGATTGTCAAACACCTCTGATTGGCCATTGTGTTCATATGCTCAACATATATCTGTGATTGGCTAAAAATGATCACTTCAAAAAAAGATATTTGATGCTCTTAATTGAGCACTTGCACAGATACGCGCAGTAGCTTTTGAAAGCAGCTTTTGAAATTTGTCTGTGAAATTTGTCTATCAGTTTATCGACGGATATATTATATCATTGTAGCCAATCACAGACATACTTGTTGAGTGTGTTGCCACAGGTATAACACTAGAGTGAATGGTTACATGTACAGGACATATAGTGGGCACTAGTTTTTAACTGACCTAGTTTACATATGAGATGCACCGTTCCATTGTTGCTGCAAAAGGACGGGTCCAAATTGACCAGGAATTTGGAATTAAGTCGAGCCACCTCCCCTTGAAGTATGTTGGGGATGGTCTGGCGATCGTCATCTTCAAGCTTCCGTTTACGGGAAGGAATTGAGGGGCCTCTGTAATGAAGGAATATATTTTGTAAAATGTAAATTTACAAGTTAATGGTTTATGGTAAATACACCATACAATGGTTTAGTTTTTTTAATGCAAAACTATAACTATTATGAAGCTGTTTTTTATGATAAAAAAAATCAATCTTAACAATAAGATAATTTGTGTAATATTTACACACACACACACACGACTACATGGTAATGTACATTGTTATAAAAATATTTCTATTGTGATATAAAATGTATATGTCTTTGTTTTTTGTTTTTAAGTAATGTTAAATAAAATGTTTCTTGAGCATCAATTCAGCATATTAAAATTATTTCTGGAGGATCATGTGACACTGAAGACTGGAGTAATAATGCTGAAAATCTAGCTTTGCATCACACAAAGAATTTACATTTTAAAACATATTTGAATATATTTACCGGTTCTTAAAAAAATGAAATTGTAACAATACTTCAAAATATTACCATTTACTGTATTTTTTAATCAAATAAATGCAGCTTTGGAACCAGCCTGAAATTATAAAAAATATATATATTTTGGCTGTTGATCTTACGTGATTGGGGGTCCATGAATCGCGGTCATAGCAGGAGCAAATGTGCGGTAAAGTGAATGGTTGAAAACCGGGGAGCGGATGTTGGCCAAGACAGCATCCAGCAGCGGCTGGCACAGGTACTGCTTTTTTGTACAGGGCACTGGGGGAGGTGGAGGAGTCGGCTGGAAACAAAAGACAAGAGGTCACTGTAGAAATCTGTTACTGCTTTTAAAAGAACATCACAACTTAACTTTGACTTCGATCTTGAAAAATTTTTACTCACCACTGCCATGTCATTCTTTAGTTTCTCCAATGCTATTTCACACTTCTGTAGTGTTTTAAGTGGACACCTAGTGGAAGACAGTAGTAATGCAACCTTAATCACAATCCAAAAATCAGCACTAGAGACTGTTCAGTGCCTGCATTCTTACCTTGTGTTTGGATCAGTCAAAATGTTAAGCAAACTTTTCATTTTGCTCAAATCCTTCTTCCTGTCTGTAAAGAACAAACATAAAGCCTGAGCACTAAAATCAAAGAAAAAAAGTAATCGGCACCAAAAGAGAAAAAGTCTTCAGTACCTTCATTTTTGTCTATTTTGTTAATCATCCTGCGTAGCGGCTCAATATATTTTGACAGTTGCTTCAGTTTATCCATGTAAAGCTGGTCTTCAGACTGTGAGGCCCCTGCTGGACTCATCACAGAGTTTGGATTGCCTGTAATCCAAAGAAATACGGTTTATTATTACAAATTATTATTTTCATGTTATGGCTGATAACCATTATCTGGCAGAAAATATCTAATTAAATTAAAAATAAAACAAAAATTAAGTCAATCAATCATTTGATTGTTACAAATAAATGTAGGTATCCCAAGATTATAATCTTTAGTACTAAAAATGCATATTCATTTTGAGATTTACTAAAGTTTACATTTAACAATGTCAATGAATTATAAAAATAAATAAAAGAGTTAAACTATTTAAAATATTAACACTACGAGTCAAAAGTTTTAAAACGGTAAGAATTGTTAGTTTTTAAAGAAGTCTCTTCTGCTCACCAAGGCTGCATTAATGTCATTAGAAATACAAAAAAAACTGTAATATTGTGAAATATTACTCAAATATAAAATAACTGTTTTTTATTTGAATATATTTTACATTTTAATTTATTCCTCTGATGCAAAGGTGAATTTTGAGCATCATTACTCCAGTCTTCAGTGTCACATGATCCTTCAAAAATCATTCTAAAATGATGATTTACTGCTCAAGAAACATTCATGATATTGATATTGATATTATCAATGTTGAAACAGTTGTGTACATTTTTTTTTAGCATTCTTACTGTTTTTAGAACAGTATTTATCTGAAATAAAAAGCTAACATTGTACTTATTGTATTTAAATGTTTTTGGTTGGTAAATTTAATTTGATTTATTTATTTAGAAAAGAAAATTGATCAAGTGACAGTATAGACATTTATAATGTTGCAAAAGCTTTATATTTCAGATAAATGCTGTTCTTTTGAACTTCCTATTCATCAAAATCCTAAAATAAATTACACAACTGTTTCAACATTGATAATAATCATAAATCTTGAGCAGTAAATCATCATATTATAATTATTTCTGAAGGATTATGTGACACTGAAGACTGGAGTAATGATGCTCAAAATTCAGCTTTGCATCACAGGAATAAATTACATTATAAAATACATTCAAATAGAAAGTAATTATTTTATATTTGAATAATATTTCACAAGATTGCAGCTTTTTTGTATTTCTAATAACATTAATGCAGCCTTTGTGAACAGAAGAGACTTCTTTAAAAACATTTTAAAAAATCGTACCATTCTAAAACTTTTGACCGGTAGTTTATATATTTTATATACACATTATCTGTAATACATTTTTTAAATTATATCACCCTGGACCACAAAACCAGTCATGAGGGTACTGTTTTTATATTTAAGATGTATACATCATCTAAAAGCTGAAAGGAAAGGAAAAGTCCTGTTAGGATAGGACAATATTTGGTCGATATCTGGAATCTGAGGCTGCAAAAAAAAAAAAATTATACTGAGAAAATCCCCATTAAGTTTAAATGAAGTCCTTCGCAATGCATATTACTAGTAATAATATATTTTTGTATATATTTACAGTAGATTATTTTGACCCATACAAAGTTGGCAATTGCCACAAATATACCCGTGTGACTTATGACCTGTGTTGTAGTCCAGGGTAACATACATACATAAACACACACACACACACACACACATATATACACATGTATAACAGGAAATCTTCTATGTACCTGGTGTATTCAGTGGTCCAGGTGAAGGTACCTGGAGGGGGTAACTCTGGGGAGTCCGTGAAGAGGCAGGACTATGGGATGGCTGGGGAGAAGGACTGGGTTGGAAACCTCCTGGAGATGGGGTCGGACCAGAGCTAGAGGCAAAAAAAAGGTTGCATTAACCTTTATACATGCATCAACCTTTATGCAGGTTTATACATATTGGAGAGAATGTTTACTATTTTACTATACCTGACAGAGTTGGGCTGAGAGGAAGGAGGCTGGGGGGATGGCTGAGGCTGCGGCGGAGGTGGCATCGACTGGGGCGTCTGCACCTGAACTGGGGAGGGTGATGACATCATTTGCTGACCCTTTAAAGAAGTTAGGAGAAAGGGAAAATGAAAATGGGTTCAAAGTAAATCAGTGAGTGGAGGAGAGCGGGCACAGCACTTGTGAAGCCAGTAACCTAGAGATAACAGAAATAGTCAAGATCAGCTCGCTTTGACTGTAGAGCACCAGTAGATGGCGCTGTTTAACCAGTAGATATGTGCTTCTTATTGGCTTCCTCACTAACAAAATCCACTCCACTTACCTGTGCCACACACGTTTTCATTTCAGTTTCACTTGCCTAAGTGCTTCTGGGTAATTTCTGACTAAATGTTTCTGATTGAGGTGGGAGTGGGGGGTAAAGGGAGGCAGATGAGTGTGGATTATGGACAGCTTTCGCTCTAGTGTAAAGCCACAGACGTACGCACCCACTGGGTTGCAGCGCTGAGACCCTGCACTCAGCCCTGCGGTAAATACCTGTGGCATTTGCTGTCCTCCAATGGCAGCGGGGTTTTGAGGAATGGCAGAGTTCGGGGTGGCGCGGGGCAACCGGGGTGGAATTTGCATCCCAGGACGGTGCATCATCTTTGAGGAGGACAGAGGGGACAACAGACATGTCACAAGCAAAACAATAAATGCAGTGCATCAGCGGACATGAGAAAGCACATGCAAGAATGCAAACAGAAATAGATTTGATAGGTTTGCAAGCACAGATGCACATAAAGTCACATTCAATTATGCAAAACGAAGCCATCCAAAAATAAAAGACGTGCCAGCATGGCAGTAGTGAGCTTCCTGTCATTCCAAGAGCTCATAAATGGAATATCCTGGGTTTAATGCAAGTAAAGCTTAAACAACAACACTATATTGACAGCTACTAAAAAGGTTATTTTAAAAGGACTTTAAAAGAAGCAAAAATCTGGGATACAATAAGCCGGTTACAATAGAAGTGAAAGGAGGCGACGTTTCGTTTCAGTACTACAGCCAGATTTAAGATGTAGAAAATGTGCCTTAGAGAGATAATTTCTCCCAAAAATAAAAATTATTCCATAATTTACTCACCCTCAGGCCATCCTAGGTGTACATGACTTTCAGATGAACGCGATCAGATTTATATTAAAAACAAACTCAAACTCCTTTTCTCTTTTATCTAAATCCTCCGACATTTCCCTTTAAAAAGTCTTGTTTTAGACTTCTAATTCGTGACCGGTGTTTTATTTTGTTCCATGCGCCGCCCTTCCGTGTTCTTCATTGTGTCACGCGCCAGGTTACAAGTTACTCTTTTGCAGCAAGTAGACATGCATACGGTCATTTGACGGAAGCTAGATATTCTAGGCTATAAAGTTTTAAATATTGATTTATTGATTTATTTTTTAAAACACATTGCTTCACTTCAGAAGGCCTAACACCCTCAACTCCAAGTCAAATGGATTACTTTTAGAATGGATGTATGCACTATTTTGACTTTCTTATTATTCACTGCCATTATAAAGCTTTGAAGAGCCAGGATATTTTTTTTAAATATAAATCTGGTTGTGTTTGTCTGGAAGAAGATTATCATATACACCTAGTATGGCTTGAGGGTGAGTAAATCATGGGGTAAATTTCCTTTTTGGGGAAACTATCCATTTAAAAGCAAGTTAAAAAGCCGTTTACTAACTGTTCTGTATAAAGTTCTCCAATTTTCCAATTTCATTGCCATGACAAAGTAACCTCTAAAACGGCAAATAAAAATGTACAGCTCAAATAATAAAAAAGATTTAACAAAAGATAATCCTAGATAAAAATAAGTGCTTTTACAAAATGACTGAAATGTCTTCATATTTTTGCATTTAAATCCTCAACAACAAAAATAAATACTTTTGCTGTAAACAGCTCACAGTAATGTGTAGTAATCAAAATGACGCTATTTGTTCTTAAATTGTATTGAACCCAGAATATTCATTTAACGACACTGGTTGTCAAGACAAGGCAAGCCACAGGCCAATGGATTTCATGCTCTGTTTTCATGTACCAGAATCATGCAAGGCAAGGAAAGATGCAATGCGTACTTTTGCATCTCCAACAAGCCTTTTGACTCTAAATTTAAGCTGTGGTTGAGCTTGCCATTAGCTAATAGCTTTTAGAGGGGAGCTCTCATCAAAAGATGGGCGGCGGCAATGCAACCCTTGAAACGCATTAAGGAAATAATTTAAAGGCTCAAAGAAAAATATCAGTATGTTAACAATCATGGCAAACTAATTTATACACCTTTGTGCAGGCTAACCTAAAAAGGAACGCATGCAGAAAGGGCTAGTGGGTTAAAAACAGCAAGCATGCAGTCAGGCTGGTAGCTGCACAAACACGCATAATGCAAATGAGATTAAAAACTAACGCTACTCAAACTTAAACTGACTGCGCTGCTGGATTTCACAGCTCTGCAACAGAATAGAGATTTCCATCTCTGGCTTTAGCATTAACTAGGGCCACACAGATGGGAAAAGGTGAATAAAAGCAACAAAGCAAAATGTATCCACCAAATGCTTGCAGATGAGAGGGACACTCTTGAGGGAGAGATCTGACTAAATGTATTTAAAAAAGTAAAACAGAAATCTAGTTGATCGTATGGTTTATCATTAATAACTACCGTAATACCTGCCGATGGAAAGTGCTGACAAATAAAGCAGAAAGAGTCTACAGAATGCAGCCGTAGGAAGAAGTGCTGGGCATTTATTAACTAAAACTGGCTACACTACAGATCTAACCATGTTGTCAGCAGTGGGATTTTTTTGAATCACAATTTAATCCGCTTTTCCAGTTACAAGATTTTTTCCCAACAAGTAGTGTACTTTAACAACGGTTACCTTAATATATTTTACATTTAAAAAATAATTTAAAAAAACCAAGTTCTGTTGCCTGTTTTAAAAAAATACTTATTTTGTCATATTTTATTTTCAAATATACATTACATAGAATTATTCAGTGTTCCTCTTTTCAATGTACCGCAAGTATTCATGGATCAAATGTGTTATCATTTATGTCCATAGCACAAACAATATGAGTTAGGGGTTTGGAAAAACCCTTAAACCCAAGAATAGTAATAGTAAGAGTGGTGCTTGCTAGTTATGAGTAGCTTGTAGTTTGTCAAGCAACTTGCAAAGAAGCTTTCCTGACACTGGTGAAAATGTCAGTGGCTTATTTGACACATTCAGCAGTGATTGGAGAGTAAGGCCCACCGCTGTGGCCCACGACTAAACCTCTATTGACAAGAAAAATACAGATGTTTAATCCTTCCGTTGTTATTTAGACATTGTGCATTACATTACAGCCCACCACCTGGCAACGAATACACAGTTCTGACGTCCAAAAGAAAGTATTGATCCGTAGCATGCAATCACTCCACACTCAGTTTCTTATCTCAATCCTTGCACTAAGCTTACCTGGCCAGAGACAGCTGTGAGCTGGGTCGCCTGTTGAACCTGCTGCTGCTGTTGTTGTTGCTGCTGCTGCTGCTGCTGCTGCTGTTGTTGTTGTTGTTGCTGCTGCTGCTGCTGCTGCTGTTGTTGTTGTTGTTGTTGTTGTTGTTGCTGCTGGTGCTGTTGCTGCTGCTGCTGCTGCAATACTCTTGCCTGCTTGAATGAAGCAAACAAAGAAACGAAAGACACTGAGACTAGCTGGTGTAATATGCAGCTTGTTTGCCTCTCCTGACCACTTGTAGACAGGTGTGAACAGAGACTTAAAATGGTTATTATGGATTTTGCATTATGAGAAATTCTGTTAGGGCAGCGGATCTTTACCTGCATTACTTGCTGGAGCTTCAGGTGTTGCGCCTGCTGCTGGCTGATTTGTTGATGCTGTCCTGGAGCCATTTGTGGTAATGACTGGGACACCAAGACTTGCTGTTGTGAGTGAGAGGGCATCTGACCCGTCACTCCCTGATTCTGTACCTGGGCTTGACCTTGTGCTTGGACCTGAGCCTGAACCTGGGCTTGAAGCTGCTGCATTTGCTGGATACTCTGGGCTTGGGCCTGGGCCTGTGCTTGAGCCTGAGCCTGGGCCTGGGCCTGGGCCTGTGCTTGGGCTTGAGCTTGGGCCTGAGCTTGGGCCTGAGCTTGAGCTTGGGCCTGAGCCTGGGCCTGGGCTTGAGCCTGTGCTTGCGCCTGGGCTTGAGCCTGGGCCTGGGCTTGGGCCAGTTGTTGTTGTTGGTGTTGTTGTTGTTGGTGTTGTTGTTGTTGTTGCTGTTGGTGTTGTTGTTGTTGTTGTTGCAACTGCTGCTGCAGCATTCTGGTTTGGTGCAACTAGATTTAAAGCCATTCAAAGAATAAATACACAATGAGCAAATTTACTACATATAAATGTAGTATCATACGACGTGATGTCGTGACATCATGTAGTATCTTTATTTGGTTATGATTTCACCAATCATCACCACCAGTATCGGTACTGGGCCTGACACTGCCCTTGTGTTTTTCCTACTCATTAAAATGCTCAGATACCAACAACTGATAACCACATATAGTTTTATAGTAAGGTGCTTTTGTCAAAGAATCAAAGACAGACAACACAGCAAAGAGAGAGCAGACTGGATGTATCAGAGAAGGATATTAATAAAGTAAATCTATTGAATTTAATTAAATATTTAAGCCTATATAGCTGCTGTGTGCAAGTTGATAAGCAAAAACGCGAGTGGATTAAGCACTCAGTAGCCCAGACATGCAAAAGTGTATAACATCCCTTTTCACAGACATCGTACAATTCATGACATACGGTAGTAAACAAATTTGTGAATATTTTAATTAAAAAGGGTGAAACTAAATAAACAATACATAGCCTATCTGTCTGTGTGGCTGCGCCAAGGAAATAAACATTCTAAAAATCTTCTAAAATAGCGTTCGCCTAAAAATATATATATATAAAAACAAGCTTGGGGATTGAATATAGAGACCCTGGAATATAAATACCTCCAGCCCACACAACCCAATCCAGGAACAATATTTCAAGGTTTCTCTGAAGAATAACTTTTTCAATTTCGGTTTTGCACCCACACAGAAGACCTTGCACAACACACTTCGACTCTCATTTGTGACCAACAATCATCTCCATATTTTGTTTAGCCTATTCAGATTTGTAAGGGAAACATACATCCTTATAACATCTTCATCCTAGCTTTTTTTTTTTTTAAAGCTACATTTTCGCTTACGTGCTCCTCCTGAGGTGCTTCTTTCCATCATTTGTGCTGTTGTTGTGCGGTTAACATGTGCTGTATTATGAAGTGATGAGAGAGCTTGCTCATGTTCACTTCTTACTTTCTATAATTCACAGATTGAAGTATTATTTTACTACAATATTATTAGTTAACGTGTTTTGTGTATGTAAGGAAAAAAAATCCAAAAGTCATGATTTGAGGCCCCCTATAGCATTCTGGGCCCATATGTCTGGCATACTCCTCACCCACCCCGTAACGTCGCCCCTGACGAGGGGTTCCCAACTTTATTACAGGAAAATAAGTTTACTGTGCGCAAACATCATAAGCATGCAACCCAGAAAGCTGTGTCTCAGACAGAACTTGAATACAGCATTGAATTCTCATTCACATCTTCTTGCGCTTGAACAGACGATTTCACACAAAATTATGTTAAAAAAAACGCTCATCTTGGCGAGTATCCTAGTAAACATAGTTGGTGTATGTGAACGTAAACAGTTGATAATTAAAATGCATGTGTAACAGTATATCTGATCCGTGCATTCGTTCTTAAAGTGACAGCAGCTTAATAAACCTGCTGTCTTTTTAAAGAAAACACTATAGGGCTGTTACCAATCAAATTAAATTTACACTGAAAAAATACAACTGCATTAAATAATGTTATGAGATTTGTATTTTAAAAAATAAGAAATGTTGGAAAGTATGTTTAAACATGAAACTAAACCACCAGTAAGTCTTATAATAATTAATACGATTCATTCAAACGGCTAATTCATTCAAGAATGAAGCAGTCGTTTACAAACAGGTCATTGAATCTTTGATTTAACCGATTGATTCAAGCACTGAATCATTCAGTAACGCACTGTTGCTGTGAGATGCTTTATGGTTCTGCTGTTTGGAACTTTGTTGCTTGGAATCTTTGTTTGGAACTATTTTCGCTGCAGAAATAACACAAAAACAGTTAATATTGCATCTAAAATGCAAGTTATTTATGTTAATAACGGTTTACGGAATTGTCATATAAAATCAGTATCATTTTCAGTGGTGGTGGCATTCAGGAAAACAGCCCACTTGGTTGTGTGATGTTTGAGTGTATCATGTTATAAATATAAAAACTTCACCGTTTGAATGTTTACCGCAGTTTCTCTGTGTGAGCGGCACTCATTCATTTAAAGGGGTACTTCAGCGCTGGGAAGATGAATCTGTATTTAAACTGGGTCATTAATAATAACAATGTGAAATTATTTTTTAATTTGGTGCTTTCTATACTGAGAGAAGACAGAAAATGTATTTTTGTCTCATGGGGATGAAAGGTTAACAATTCCCAGAATGCTTCGCTGCCCTACGAGGCCACTTGGGGACGATCATTTGAATATACTCCAGGGTTTCTACTGATAGAAAGCCATATGCTGATCACTGAAGTAATCCTTTAAATTTTTCCTCGAGAAGCTGCGCGAGTGTCAACAGTGCAGCATTGTTATTGTCAGTTCAGTTATACATAATATTTTCCACTATTGATCGCCATTTACACAAAATCAATGCAGAATCATTCTTGCATTTTGGTGATTTGCTAGTTATTTTTTGTTATTGGTGTTTTAATCAGCTTGTTCAGTTGGGCAAGTAAAATTATCTTTTACTTGCTCCTTCTGAAGCAGCTCTAAATATGCACTGTGCTATTATAAAGCTTGTACAATACATTTTAACAGGCATTAGTTCACTCAAATTAGTTCACTCAAAAATGAAAATTCGGTCAATAGTTACTCACCCTCATGTTGTTCCAAACCCGTAAGACCTTTGTTCATCTTCTCAACACAAATTAAGATATTTTTGATGAAATTGGAGAGCTCTCTGACCCCTCCATAAACAGCAATGTAATTACTACTTTCAAGGCCCAGAAAAGTACAAAAGACATTGTTAAAATAGTCCTAGTTCAACTTTATGTTATGAGCGCAAAAAAAATAAAATAAATAAAGACCTTATTTAAACATTTCTTCTCATCTGCGTCAGTCTCCTACACTGTTGAGGTAGTGTAAACAGTGCAGCTCTTCCGAGTTCTACAGCAGAACGCAGGCTCACCATTGGCTAGCTCATATGAACAGCACCGTCCAATGGTAACACCGTTTTCACACAGAACACGCAAGCAGTACGGAGAAGGACACGCCCATTTTGATTTCACACTGACAGTGTTTGTCGCGCGCAGCTGAACCGCGTCTTGTGTACTGCAAATACAGACGAGTATCCATTCTGTCACCTTTTCCGGTGTTGTTCTCCGTCTGTCTCGTACTTTGATTTATGATGGGCAGCATGTATTTGCTGTGAATGCGACCCGTGTTCCCCTCTGTCCCAAAAACATGCCTATAACGTGCTGTATATAGGTAGTTTGCATGATAAAAGTAACCTTAAACCAGCATTTTGACCATAAAGTAAATTAAAGGACAGAGCTATCCCATTGACTTCAACGGCGGAAAAATGAGGCCAATCAGAGGCACTCACTTCCTGATGGCTGAGCGAACTGCGCAGGCTCAGACTGAGCTTGACGACGTAGATGTGACGTAAGCAACCTGTCTGACAGCTGTAGGTCTTCTAGTAGTTGTGGAAAGTGAAAGCTGAATCACGTTGTTTAAATATTTTCTCCCGTTGCTTTTGGCTCACTATTGGCTTCTCCCCATTCTTCTCCCTTGACTTTATCAGACTTTATGTTTCCACGTCCCCCCGACTGCCTCATAGACAGTAAAAGATTGTTTCTGAGCGTCTCCTCCTGTTTATACGGTAATTTTTCAACTGTGCGACAGAGTCGCGTTGGCTATGACGCAATCGTTAGCCTATTTTTACAAAAACAGCTTCTCCTGGGCGATAGTGTAAGATACAAGGTAATGGAGCCTTTTATGCATTGTCGTGTTTCTTTAGAAATAAACAATGGACAAATGGAGTCTTTAAACGTCTCAGATGTAAAGTTATTCACTGTCAAAGTGACTCAAAAATGAATGGGAGTCAATGGGATACTAACAGCAGGTGATGGCTTGGTTAGCAATGGCCGTCCCTATGGGTGGAACGCTTCCCGAGTGCTAGATTACCCCCTTGATTCTGACTTACCGCTTCAAAAGTGCTGCAATGTATTTACTACGCCAACAACGTAGGAGACTGGCACAGACGAGAAGAGATTGTTAACATTTCTGAGCCTTGAAAGTGGTAATTAAAATGCTGTCTATGGAGGGGTTGGGAACGACACGAGGGTGAGTAATTAATGACAATTTTCATTTTTGGGTGAACTAACCCTTTAAGCATGAAAATTACTGAAGGAAATATGTATTTGATACACAAATTAAACCAACGAATTAGAGGCTGACGCTGCCATTTTTTAGGGAATCCGTGGGATGAGAAACAAAATCACTATTAAATCATGTGATTGGGATGGAAGAGGAAAATATTTCAGCGGGAGTGGGCAGGAAGGGGAATCGTAATAACACTATGATACCAACTATATAACTACACAAATATAACGTTTACTTTATATAAATGAACAATATATTTAACATTTGAACTCAATTGTAGTTGCCCTATCTCTTCATACTCTCCATTTCGCTTTGGTGTGACTGGTGATGTGAATGATGTGCTCCACATCCGTAACAGCTGGTGGTGGTAAGTTGGTATGCCAATGCCAACCACCAATAATATAAGAGAAGGAGGCTTCCCAAAGCTGCTGATATCATAATCAAAATGGAGTTGAACATGAAAGCCTCGCTGCAATGACTAGTGTTAGAAAACGATACTTCAACCCCCATTTCTGGGCAGTCTGAATTAACTAAAAAGATGGCGTGAAAGTGCTATACGCCAGCTCCAAGACATTTGTGCATGCCTGTGTGTGTGCATGCCTGTGTTTGCATAGATGATTTACATGGTATTTTATGTGCACGCATTCTTTAAGCGGGCTTTCAGTTCAATAAAATAACAAAAACTATATTTTGGATAGTTGCTGTGATCTGTACTGAATTTTTTTACTGCGACCGATTCCAGGAGTCATTCTTCTGGATTTGGGATGGGATTTTCCCCGAGTTTTTTTGTGTGATTGGGATGGGACGTGATTTTTTTGGTGGAAGTGGGATGGGAGATGTTTGAAAATCCACTCCTGTGACACCCTCTACAATGAATATGATTCAAATTCTTTTGGTTTCTCTACCTAATATATTTACCTGGTTCTGTTGTTGCTGCTGAGTCTGGGCCTGCTGCTGTTGCTGATTCTGATGCTGCATTTGCTGATTCTGCTGGTGCTGCTGTTGCTGTTGAAGTTGATGGATATGCCTTATCTGGAACTGCTGCTGCTGCATGGCATTCTGCTGCATAGCTGTTTGCTGCTGAGGCTGCATGGCCTGTTGCTGCAGCTGGAACTGCATGGACTGCTGCTGTTGTGGCTGCTGTATCATCTGCATCTGCCCGGCAGCCCCTGCTGGAGTAGATATTGCAATGTATGTATGTAAATT
This sequence comes from Pseudorasbora parva, assembly GCF_024679245.1. Taxonomy (NCBI): domain Eukaryota; kingdom Metazoa; phylum Chordata; class Actinopteri; order Cypriniformes; family Gobionidae; genus Pseudorasbora; species Pseudorasbora parva. The sequence continues at coordinate 17,982,217 of NC_090189.1, forward strand.
TGATAATTGAAATAAGATTATTAAGCCACAGTCTCTCCAATCAGTTGACAGCTATTGAATTTACCAGCTTGCTGGCCTCCCGCAACTCCCTGCATAGCATGTTGACCCATTTGCATTTGCCCCATTTGCCCCATACCACCCATTTGTGCACCAGGGGGGCGTGGTCCAATGCCAATAACTCCAGGACCACCTCCAGCCACTCCTGGTAAATTCTGCAGGGCATTCATGGGGTCTAAAAATAAACAAGATTACAATGAAATAGAGCAGAAAATATACTGACAATTAATTAGTAGACTTAGTAAGATCTTAAATAGCTCTTTAATTTACCAGGCCCACCTTGAGACTTTTTATCTGCAATGAAAAACAATCTGTTCAATACACAGTCAACATCCAAACAACACAGTAAGACAAAAAATGGTCTAGTAAACAGTGAATTGACTACTTACGAATGTCTCTAAAATGAATTATCAGCCTTGCAACCAGAGATAAATACTCCTCCTGTTTCCCGCAACAACAAAAAAAGTGAAATATATTTTAACAAATCACATACTAACAGTTCCATTAAAGTGCAAGTTCCCATATACATTTAAAAGTAGTACTTACTCTGGTCTTTGCTTTGATAAAAACATGGCTCTCCATGTCAGTACTGGACTTTGTGTGAGCAGTTCCTGCTTTTCTCATGGCTTCATCTCTGCAATATAATAAAGCAGAAGTCTGAATATTTTATCTCAACTGATGCAGGACAAACAAGAAATGTAACCTGTTGTTCACGGACACGATCAATCATTTAAGCCATGTCTCAGAACATAAGCACTATTAGAAGAGCTTTTATATTGCAACAAGAATAAAACTTTTACAAGCAAAGAGACAAACTAAATATTCAAAGAGCGTTATAAAGAATACATGAAATTCCGAAATGAACTAAAGTGTATTCTCTTACATGTATTGAATCAAATAAGTGTCTTACAAGCAAATTAATTGATGAATTCTTTTTTTAAAGGAATCAAAATATATAACATCATTCTTTAAAAAGTTTTTTTTTATGTATATTTATGAATGTATAATTTGGCAAGGAATAACAACAAAATAAAAAGTGAATGATATGGGTCTACAGAGGTTTGGGGATAAATTCCTTTTAACAATATCAGAAAAGTCCATTCAAAACATGTTTCTTCAAAGTTCTGGCAAAAGACGCAATTGGGAAACTATTAGAAGAGCATAAAGATATCACTAGAGCGATGAAAAAAATATTTAAGGTTGATTTTCTTTTGCCCACAACGTTAAAGTGCATTTACATATATTGAATACATATTTCTCTTGTACATATCTGCTTAGTATTTAATGAGGCTTCACTTTATATAGCTAACCGCATAGCGAAACAAACTCTAAACAGAAAATGTAATCTCACTTAATGAGCATAACACCGTGATTAGATAAATATCCTATATAAATACACGTACAGTCTATTTTTGAACATTTCGACTCTTTAACAGATGAGCTGATAACAAGCCTGAGCATCCGCTAGTTAGCAGCTAACTAGCTAGCTGAGTCTGAGACGTCCAGAATGCGCTTAATATAAGGATATTACAAAAAATATATATTTGTGTGCTCACATTTGCGCCACTACTTTCTGTCGAAAGGCTGGACTCCTCCAATCACTATCAGGACCTGGGACATCCATAACTGTTGTTGATGAACAACGTTGAACAAGCTGCTTTCAGTTAGCGATTTCTGTCCGCTTTGAAAATGAATCATTCCACTGAGTCGGATCTTTTCAAGGAATCGGTTGAACCCACTCACAGAACTGGTCTGAAAGATTCGTTTAAGAATCTGAATAAACGAAATGTTCTCGAGTAAGTCTAAAGAAATAATACAAAGAAATCTTATTTGAAATATATATTTTATATACTTATATACTTACTATACGTATAACGTTCAATTGCTTGTTAGATTTATTAATCTACGTGAAAATGTATAGCAGTTTTTAACATAAATGCAAATTATATATTTAAACTGCTATACCTTTTTGAGCTTAATAATAGCTGTAACAAACTGAACTATTACACAGTAAATGTCAATAAAGGCAATTAAAAATAAAACATAATAAAAATAATGGAAAATAATATTAAAAATAATAATAGTAATAATTATAGGGAAAGGCTAAAGGCCCTACGTAAAATAATCACAGAAACAGTTCTTTGACATGACAGAAATTAAACTAAGGAACCGATTCTCAGAAATGAGTCGGACTTCCCTAAACCAGGCTAGGCTAAAACTGCTTCTATTCTCAAAGTATGTCCTACCAAATCTGCAATATAAAGTGTATTCGTTATTATTATTACTATTAATAATAGCAAATTATTGGTAACTGATGTATTGGCTAATTTCTTTTGGACCTCAATAATTAGAATCACAACTGTTACACAGACAAGTTTTAAACATCCAGACTAAAATTCATGTTTAAGCTATTTAAACTGAACGCATCTTGCACTGACATATTTTAAGAAGTCTCAAGATGTATACCAGTGCTGTTTTGTTCCTAAGGCATATTTATAAAATCCATGCCCTAAACTATAAGGCCTAGTCTTGTCTGTGAAACCCCTATGTGACAAATAAAACTCTGAGGCCTGGTTTCACAGGCAGGGCATAAATTAAACCAGGATTAGGCCTTAGTTTAATTTGGACATTTCAATCTTTTATAAACCTGCCTTAGAAACAAACATGGGTTTACTTGTGCATCTTGAGACAAAACAATGGCACTGACATATTTTAAGATATAGTGCAAATTGCTCTCAGAAAAAAACATAATTCAAGTCATGCTTAAAGTTTATTTTGATTTCTTTATTGATGTGTGCATGAATCGTTGTTATATAATTATATAATCGTTGTTATGGAATATATATATATATTCCATTTTCATTTTGGTTACATTTTTGTTACTTTTTTTTTTTTTTTTTTTTTTTTTTTTTTTAATTTGTTTTGTGAAAATATCGTTTTGTATTTGCAATTACTTATTTTAGGACATCAAGTTAAATTGAGAAATGTTAGAAAAGTTAATGTTTCTCTTATTTATTTTATTCCAAGTGCCAAAAATGTATTTTATGGTTTTACTTTTTTATAAATTATAATAACACAACATGAATTAAATAGCAGTAACATTTAGAATATTAGAGCTACTTTATCCTTGCATTACTGACTTTTATTTTCATTTTCAGATGTGTTAGGATATGCTCTGGGGTGTGGTTATTGGGCAGACAGGGTGACATGTCAGATGAAAAACTTCCGCATTTTCACACATTGGTTAAATGTTGGCTTCCTGCCCAAACATTTTTTTTCACTGTATTTTTACTTACTGTAATATTGTATTAATATTAATTATTGTAATTATTGTAATAATGAATCTTCTTTGTTTTATTTGGGGGCCATAATCAGTAATGCTGAATGCTGATGGCAGGCAACTCAAGGCCTTGACATACCATAAGCAGCATGTCTAATAAAATGTACCTCATGTTGCAATAGGGCCCTGTTGACATTATTGTAACATGGCTATTGGACTATTGTATAGCTATTCTTTACAAACTGCTGCTATGCTTTGAGTTGCCAAGGGGACTGATGAGGTCAGAATTGAGTCTAAACTATAAAAAAAACCTGTACTGATGTTTGTACTTGCCTAAATAATGAGCACATCTTAAGGATATGAAGTAATAAAGCAGTTTAACACCATCAGTTTAACTGATGAATCAGTATCCTCTGGTTTTGAAAGGAACCAGTACTGTTTTTAATGTTTATAAAGGCATGTTTATGAATGTTACTTAAATGTCCTAATCTAACTAAGGCCTAATCCTGGCTAAATCTAAACCCTGTTTGTGAAACCGGGCCCACAAGGTTTGAGGCATTTTTGACTTTGTTTGATCTAGACACGTCTGACAAGCAACAGTTCATAAAAGCTTTTTGACTAGGGCCTCTGACCTACATTTTGCACACTTGGGGTGTGTGTGTGTGTGTGTGCATGCGCGTGCGCCACATTCCCACCTTGCAGGAATGTTAGAAGGTTTCTCTTTTGATATGTCAAACCAATTTGTTGCACCACTGATCCAAGGAAAGGTTTAGAAAACTGCAAGACATTATGAAATGTGAATGCCAAAATTGGAGTTCACAATGTTGCCAGGTATTGCGCCAAGTGCAGTTTCACGATGTTATAAAAGAGCTTTTCTTAAATAAAGGAAGAAAATTGAAAGTCCTTGAAAATGGCAGAAAGATGATGTCAGTAGAATTGCTGTTTATTTTTTGTATCTAAGGTTCGTGATAAAGTGCTTAGCCTATGTGGCCTGAATATAATCCACTGTTTTTTCTAGATAAGACCCTATTCCTCAGAACATAAAGAGTCCTTTGGAACTGCATTGATTTGGACCGTTCCTTACATTTTTTCCTAAATAAAAACGAATTTCTTTTCCAGTGAAGAAAGAAAGACATGAACATTTTGGGTGGCATGGTAGTGAACAGCTACAGGATCAGGAAATGTTAATTTTCAAGTGATCTACAGCTTTAAGTAGGGAAGCAGATGAGTAAGCCAACCATGCCATCCAAAATGACACCACTACTACCTCACAACTTTCACATTAATAGGCCGTTCACTTCGCACTAGGCTATACAATCTTCTAAGCAGTATTTTAATAGTATGTGCCTCATTACATGGCATTTGAAATGCCGCGCCTCTGCACGCCACTCATCGTGTTCTTCCTTTTAAGTAACAGCCGCTCGAGGCGTTCATGACTGGTGATGAGACAGACCGGGAGCGCGCGCAGATCCGCCCTCTAGACGCCATTTCTCGGACGGTGTGGGGAGCCGAAGCAGCCTTTACACCAATCCCGGGAAGGAACAGAAAACACAACAAACAGAAAAATCTTTTCGAACGTCTTGTCGCTTGGCAAAGTCGTGCGTCAAATAGGAGAGCAAGGAGGGAAACTTTCTGTTGCGAGGTTATTCAGAATTCGTTGTGTGTGAAGACGTGTTGCGGGCCGCCATTTTTGTTACAGCCTTCGAAGTCTGTTGGGAGTCTAAATAAGAGACAAAACTCTGCCGTACATTGGTGTAATACACGAAGAAGAACTCGCGGTTGGACGCAACGGACATATGTCGCCTTGAATTGTCATGCAGGGCGATATATTAACATATTATGCTTCATCTTGAGCGAACGGTGACTGAAGACGGCTAGCTGGCTAACGCGTTATATTGTCTCATAAGCTGCAGCTACTTTCACGGAAGAGAGAGCGGAAAGGGGAACTTTGATTCTAAATACGCGTTTTTGGGTTCGTTGCGAACTTTTGGGATTGTTTAAACTGTTCTACGCCCGTTGTGATTCTTGTGTTGGTGGAAAATTTAGCAATGCATCAAAGTTGGTTGACGCCAGTCGCAGCCTGTCTGGTCAAACGTCAGGTTGCGGTTCAGTAGGACTTGGGTCAAAAAGGCGTTTGGACACTTGTAAGAAAAGGCGTTTGGTGTTTTAATTTATTGTCCGTTTCTGTTTTCTTTTCGAGTTTGATAGTTAGAAGTGTATATTTCGAACAAACATGTCGTCTGCACGGTTCGACTCATCAGACCGAGCTAGCTGGTATTTCGGCCCGGTTTCGAGACAGGAGGCGCAGAATAGGCTTCAGGGACAGAGACACGGGATGTTTTTGGTGCGAGATTCGTCCACTTGCCCTGGTGATTATGTACTGTCAGTGTCCGAAAACTCCAAAGTTTCTCACTATATCATCAACTCTTTGCCAAACAAGAGATTCAAGATAGGTGACCAAGAGTTTGATAATCTTCCTGGACTTTTGGAGTTCTATAAAATACATTATCTGGATACGACCACCCTGATAGAGCCAGCACCAAGGTAAGATCTTCATTTGGTTTTGACATCGTCACATCATCAACCTCACTTCTCACTAATGTGCATTTCCCTCCCTGTCTTTGTATGGCAAGCTGTTTACACATTAATTCATTTGAACTAGGGTCTGTTTTTGTTACTAGTTCTTACTTAACTTATCTTTCAGTTTCAGTAGTGACAAATTATTCGATACCAGTACTGATTTATAAGCTACTATACTGTTGCAACTAGTCACTGGTTCAAGTTACCAATTGCAAATGTTTTTGGTACTGATTAAAGTTATACTTGTCATCACATTTGTTTTAGTTACTAGTAGTAACTAAGTTATTTAGATTTAACTTCTAATTACATTTTTAACTGAGCAACTGCATATTTTAAAATTGACAAGTTAATATTCTGTGACCGACATAAGATATTATGCTAGTTTTCTTATGTCTAATAAATAAGTGGAAGTAAGATTGGAATAATTTAAGGAATAATTGCATTCCATGTATTACTTAAAGCACATTTTGATTTTAAGTACTCCGATACCACAGCAAAAACGTCTTGCCTATTGTCTTGTTCTACCTGTTGTATTCACTTCAGGTACAGAATTGAAATAGACAACAGCAAGTATATAGGCTGCTGTCACTTAAAGGTAGAGGTCTTCACGGGTCCAAAAATTCGCACCCGAACCCGAAGAGATCCGCAATGTTCAACACAGACCCGACCCGGACCCGTCTATTATTTCAAAAACTGGACCCGGACCCGTGCAGATCCGAAAAATGGCTAAAATATATTACCCGGAACCGACATGGACCCGTCTATTATTTGATAGCTGGAACCGAACCCGCCGGGAAGACACAGACGCGACTGGACCCGATTGTCTCATATTACACAATATACTGCTGTTAACAAGTTAATGAACAAGCTGCGAAAAATAACTTTGTCTCAGTCAGCCTACCTAACGATATAGCCGTTGTCTCCCTTGTACCTTGATTGTGATGTATTACAATATTCCTCATTAATTGTTCCAAGCATGCTTAATTCACTCATTTCAGCTATAAAAGTCAATTTTATTTCACAGTGACGGATTTATGAGTTAATTCGCATAATAACTTTGACTGTTTGCCCTTTTGAACTAATAACTATTGCTCGTTTAGTGCCATGGCCGCTTGCGTTACCATTATTTATTTGCCATAATCTCTCTGAGTCTGACTAGCAGAACTTTAAGATTAAACAAGACGGTTCATTCATATTATTTTTAAAGTCATTACAGTCACTGCGGTCTGCGGAAGCTCGGGTTGCCATAGAAACATGACACGCGCTTGAGACTGCACTCGCGCGTCAGCTGGAGCAACCTGAAATATGAGCCTTTTTTTACGCAATTTGAGCATCACAGAAAACATTTATGTGACAGTTCACCTGAGGTCTTGTTGCTGATTTGAAATATATTTTGGAGTACATTATTACCGCGCGCATGCATTAAATCTGCCCGCTTTCTAAAAGGCTGAGAGAGAGCGCGCGCGCGCGAGAGAGAGAGAGAGAGAGAGAGAGAGAGAGAGAGAGAGAGAGAGAGAGAGAGAGAGAGAGAGAGAGAGAGCGCGAGAGAGAGAGAGCGCGCTTGTGTTTTTGTTGTTGTTGTGTATTTCTAAACCTCATTTCCCGGCTCACACTTTTCTTATCCTAATTTAGCAATTTGTAAGTTACACAAAACACACAAGCCGCGCTGACTCTCACGGCCAGGTGTTCTCCGAGTCCGATTGACGTATTACATAAGCTACAACGTTAACAGACCCGGGAACCGAAGTAATTAGATTAGGACCCGACCCGGACCCGGCTGACCATTTAAAAAATAGACCCGAACCCGTACGGGTCCCGGGTCGGATCCCGGGTCCACTGGTCTCGGGTGCCCCGTGAAGACCTCTACTTAAAGGCCTAATGCACAGATCCGATTTCTTTCTCAACTAGTTACGTTCACTTAAGACATAACCGACTGTTTACAAAAATACTTGCCGAAAATCTATTGAATGTTTAAATTGGCAAAACAAAATGCATGCCTTTTTTTTTTTATTTCACTGGAAAAAAAACCTCGTAATTAATACGCAAATAACATGCATGCCTAAACCGTGGGGCCTGGTCCGTACGAATCAACTACAATTCATATAAACCCTACTAGTAACATAAAATAGATACTGCTAATTTTAAGGAATAAATGTTAAAACAGGTTGCCATAGCTTTGCTGGTTCTTGTTCGTATTCATTCCTCTTATGCTTGGAGATGAATATAGTGAAGGTGGCAAGAACAAGAACAAAGTTCGTTCTGGCCAGTACATTCATACTTCACGAGAAAAACAGGTGCCTATCATCTGCATTTCTCTGCATTAACCCCGCCCACTTTAAATGTCTGACCAATCACACAATACTTCTCGGACACCAGCAAGAAAAAAGTTCTGCTCAGGCGATGTGTCGAGAACAAGCTGCGAGAACTCCCAAACCTGGGCTGCGAGAACAAAATGACGTAATTTTGTTCTCGCAGCCCTTGGAGCGAGAACTTTTTTCTCTGTTCTTACGGAGTATGTTGCAGCCTTAAGTTAAAAATATCTGTAATTCCCCTTAATTTCCTTCCTGTATGTTCTTATTGAAGCATGCAATAAAGAGAAATTAAGTCATTTGCATTCACAATACCAGGAAGTTAATTGGACGTGTGAAAAGTGCACATTCAATAGTGGAATGAATATTACAAAATTCTAACTGCCTAGCAAAAAGTGGATTTAAGCATTTCCTCCTTAGATATCCTCTGTTTTGTTTTGGATCCTAAAAACTCTTTATCATTGTACTACAGGTACCCTAGTACCCCTCTGCCCAGTGGTCCTATTCAGCCATCCGGGGGACTCGGAGATGAGAACCAGGAGTATGTGCGAACTCTTTATGACTTCACTGGTAGCGATGCTGAAGACCTTCCTTTCAAGAAGGGTGAAGTCCTTATTATTCTGGACAAGCCTGAGGAGCAGTGGTGGAGTGCCAAGAATAAAGAAGGTCGAGTAGGCATGATTCCTGTTCCCTATGTAGAAAAGCTGGTGAGACCTTCGCATCATCCCGGTCAGCCTGGCCATGGTTCACGAAATTCCAATAGCTACGGCATACCTGAGCCAGCACACGCCTATGCTCAGCCTCAGACTCCATCGCCCATTCCTCCTGGCACACCCGGCGCTGTTATCAACCCTCTGCCATCCGTGCAGAACGGGCCTGTAATGGCGAAGGCGATCCAGAAACGAGTGCCATGTGCATATGACAAGACTGCCTTAGCATTGGAGGTAGGTTGCTAAATGATGGATTGCCATAAACCAGAATTTGCATCTGTCACCAAGCGCAGGTTTTTGCTAGTTTCCAATCTTATTGATGAGGGATAAAATGGGGCAGCCTTATAAATGTTAAAATATTTCCTCCAGTTAATAATTACCAAAGGTACATTTTTGTTAATGTATAGGAATATTTGATGTAGTGCTGGCTTCCATAAAAACTTAATGTAGCTATTTCTTTATGGTTTTATATCTTATAACTGGTGCAATGATTACACTTTTAAAGGGATTTTTACCCTTCATAACATTTGGTCAGATGGTGTTGATAGCATGGAAATGACAAATATTTTCTCTTGATGACACATTTGTCAGCTCAGTTCTATGTTTCTGAGGGACTTTCCTTAGACCTCAGTGATTTCTTATGCTATATAGATTTGCATGGGCTGCATCTCTTTAAAAACTCTTTCAGGAGACGCATAGCAAAAAATAAGCACCTACTTTTTTGTGTTTTGTCTAATTCAGTGTAGTTCATTGGTTTGTGCAGGGTTTAGAATGAAATTCCATACTTAGTCATCCCACATGACAAGTTCCAGCACCCCTCCATACGTTTCTACATGCAAGGCCTTGTCCATTTGTAGAAAACATTACATAACCTATGTCTTAGTCAGCCTGAGAATGTGTCAGTAGTTTCAGGTAGGCACAAGAAAAAGGCAAATAAACTCGTGGATGGGGTCAAATGCAGTTTTACTTTTTAATGTAGCCCCATTTTGTATTTTTCCATTGGTCTGCTGTATTTTACAGGATGCATATGGGCTTGTGTATGGAAACAAGGATTATGACGCACAGTTTGCTATGGCCTAAAGCAAAATAGTCTGATTTAGAGCAGCTATTGCAGGCATTTTGAGAAAGGGAAGCATTTCAGGTAATGCAGATTATTTTATCCTGCAAGAGGGATTTTAAGATTTATAATACTTAATCTGCTTCAAATTTAATTTTAGATAAGAGTGCTATTTTTATCAGCATTTTAATGTGAACCAACCAATAATCATGTCCAGCCCACCCAAAGGATTTTAAAGTCTTTGAAAACCATTCTGTTCCTCGGATCTAATTTCTGGTGGGCAGGCCATCATCTTCTCCTCAGGCTTTCTTTAAATATATATCTTTTTTTAAAATATATATAAATGTCAAAGCTTTTTCTGTTTTTAAAGAAGCCAGTATTGTTTTTCTGTCATACTAAACATGAAAGTAAATACCATGCTGTAGGTTTGTTTTCTGTATCCGAAATGTAAAATTTATTTATTTATTTTATAGAATTTGTGCTGTGTTTTTCCCCCTCATAGGTGGGTGACATTGTGAAAGTGACTAGGATGAACATCAGCGGCCAGTGGGAAGGGGAGGCAAATGGCCGGAGAGGTTTATTCCCTTTTACCCATGTGAAAATATTGGACCTCCAGAACCCAGATGAGAGCGAATGATCTGGACCATGCTCTGTCAGCACCCATCAGCTCGCCGGACGCCCCATTGAGTCACTGCTGGTATTACGCTTGCCTGCCTTGGGGCTCAGCTGTGGTGCATTTCTCAAGCAAACCATTTGCGTGGCTTCTGACTGTTTACAGCTCCGAAATCAAACGGTTCTTAATCCCCTTCACCTAATTACTGGCCAATCAGTATTTGTATGTCTGCCCTCAACATTGTTATTTTCACACATCTGCAATCTGAACCTGTGACATGGTAAAATGAGGCCTCCAACAATGACCTAAGCCTTCCTGCCACTCTCCTCCACTTTTCTGCCTTTAGCTTTGACTTTTGCTAGCTGAAATATATTGTTAAGAAAGGGAAATGATGATAATTATACCCTCTGGTTTGTTGCCAATTGTTTACCTGCTTGGTCCAAAATTGATTTTATTTTTTCTTTTGTTACATTTAAACAAAATCCTAGTGATACTGATCTGACTTTTGGTAATGGCCATGACTTGAAATTAAGGGTATGATATTGGAGGTTCTTAGAATAGCGACAACTGCACCACTCCTGACCTTAGAAACGGACTCGCCAACTAGTTATGTGGGACTAGTCTACTGTAGCCTTTTTATTTGTGCCATAATAACTTATCTGTAAATTGCATAATAGTGTAGCTAGATGGTTGTGGCTAGACTCTCGGGATCTTTAGAACGGTAGAAGGGTTTGCCTGTGGAGCTTTTACATCCGTTTGTGATGCCTTAGATGGGGAGAGTAAAATGCACCTCATCTATTCCATTAGACGAGCTGGAAATGCAATCATGAGCTCCTCTCTTCTTCTCCTCATCCTCTTCTACTCTCCTCATCTACTCAGCACATCACAGGGTCTCTGCAACAACTTAGATGGTTTCTGCCCAACTTTGATTGAGTAACCTGACATGCACACAACTTTTTGTTTTGTCCATCAGTAATTTGTTTCTTTGTTTAGCCAGGTGTTGAATCAAGCATTTACTGTGTGTTGAAATAAACAAGCAATTTTAAAAAGGGAATTAAAAAGCCTGCTGTTGGCCTCTGTGCATGACCTTCTGGCCAAGAGGGTTTTCCCTCTTTGGTTAAATGCTGCTTCATGTTATGTTTTTTTTGTCTGTTGATTTTCTTTTTCTTTCCTTTTTGTAATTAACTCCTCCTTTGTCTGGTTTACATCCCTAGTGTCGAGTTAAGGCTAAACATTCATATTAAGCAATAGACCCGTATCTTTTAGGAGTGTTCAAATAACTTAATGTTTCAAATGCAAATGTTTTCCTTTTTTATTTTGGATAAGGCTTTTAAAGTATTACTGTTCATTGTTTTTCATTACAAAATATCCATGAGGTCTCGTTTGTTTAAAAGGAAAATTTGTGCCTTTTATTTTCTTACACCATTTACATGTTAATAATATTTCCCATGGTTAACACCTATGCTGGTATTACCCATTATGTACAGAACGAGTAAATAAAATTTATGTCTACTTCTCTTTGTGCGTATGACCAACTTCCCGTGTATTAAGACTTTGAATGCAGGAATGTCACGGTCATGGAAAACCTACAAATATTAGGGGAGTTTAAATTTGTGATTTCCAGATCTGGCAAAGTCATGCATTTTAATAAAAAATGTAAATGTAATGGAAGTTTATGTAGTGAATACTAAATTGTCCAGTTTTACTTTGCTCGTACAAGTATTGTATTATTGTTTACATCTATTTAAAGATTGGTACCTGAGGTACAAATGGCCATCCACCATCGCAATTTCTGCTATAGTGATTCCTAAAATAAAACTTTAGAAAGCACAAATGGCTGCTCATTAAATGAAATAGTCAAATAGAATGGGGACCCTGAATAGAGAAGTTCAAATATCATTCTGGAGACTTTTGATTATTAAAGTGGGTCATTTCGAAGCCTATGTTTCAACAGACATTATGTTCAACAAAACGGTGATGTAACAGCCTGTTTAGAGACAATGTTCGCTATCTGGAACGAGAGGTTGGTTATCTCACTTGAATTTTTTATTAGCACCAGTTGTGATTGTGACTGTGCCCTGGAGAGAAGACATAATTAAAGAATTTTAATGAAGTGTCCAAAAAAAGAAATCCTGTGCTATGGTGACCTAGAGAAAGTTATGAAGGTCAATCTTTGCATTTTTATTCAGTAAATCAGGATTCCATCGTTTTGGTTATTTGGTTCTGTGACCTTGTCATATGCATACATTTTTCAAACAGGACGTTTATGTGATACGGTGCAAGAAAGGTTCCTCATGGCCAGGTTATTTTCACATGTAGACTACTTGACAAGTCTGAAAATGAAAATGCTGTACTTGCGTTGGCATGGATTCATCATGACAGTTTGACTGCTATTTGAGAGAGTTCTAGGCACTGTCACTATTGGTGTTAAAAAATGCTGTGGAAAAGTCTGTTAATCACCTGGAGGCCAGAAAACAATTATTTAAAGGTAAAATATGTAATTTCTCTGCTGCTACAGCAGCAATAAATGGGACTGCAGTCTTTTGAGAAGCTTTTAAGTAGGCCTAGTCACATTTACAGTTCAGTAGATTCCAAATCTTGTATTTCTCATGTTAAACGTGTCACGTGGTTCAATAAGCTGCAAACTGGACCAGACTAGTTCATGTGTATCATCAAGAGTGACTACACAAGACAAGCCATATATAACATTGACTCAACCAATTAAAGTTCTGTCACGGATGTGCAGAAATGACCTTTACCTTTGACCAGTCCTAAAAAAAAAAATTTTCTCATTTAACCTACATTATGATGCATTTTAAAATGGTCAGTTTTAAATATATTAAAACTGGGTTTTGTTAGAAATGCAGTTACTCGAGAACCAAATCGTTTGCACATGGCTTTTAGATGGTTGTGTTGGTCTAGGTCTAATGATTCTTGCAAACAGGTGCAGATAAGCTTGACAGCATCAAACCATTACCCCAGGACTGTACGCACTTTGGAAACATGACAGACACTGCAACCGAGGAGCTAAAAATAAAGCAAATTGCGCAATTGTTGCTGGGCTTTGATATTTACTTCCTTATTTATATTTATTTATTTTAAGGGAGCTTGTAGGAGAAATGTAGAAGAGCTCACTTTGATATCTGCTGGATGTTGAATCAGAGATACACAAGTTTGTTTAATTTACAAGATTAAATTAGCAATGCATAAAATTCTATGATTTTTTTTTTTTTGCATTGCCAAAATTGCAGAGTAGACACCAGATTTATTATATAATTTATTTTAGTAAGTCAGAACTGGCGATGTTAAAGGCTGAATATGATTGTATTTGGGAACAGTTGGGGGGGGGGGGGGGGCACTGGTTGGGGATTTGAAACTATCATGACATGGAAACTACAAAAGTATGAAATCAACTGCAGTCGCTTAAAAACAGCTAAGTCAAGCCAATGCAGCTTGATTTAAAGCAAAAGTTAATATTTTGTAGATGAAAATATGTAAATATTTATCAATATTTTGTTTATGATTATTTTAACTAACCATTACCAACACTCACTGTGGTTTAGAAAGCATATTATAAATGCTTGCTACAGTTTGCTTGCTACAGACCAAAACAACAACGACTAGCGTCATCTGCACGTTTACATTTGCATAATTAAAAGTGACAACACTCGTCAGAATTGATGGAAATGGATTCCTTTTGAGAACAATCACTGGATTTCTGAAACAGAGGTCAATGCAGGCCCATTTTAGCCCATTACTAGCTTGTCCCAAGGCTAATTCTGCCGCAATAGATTGAACCTCGCCATAATGAATGGCTGGCCCAGTCTCAAAGTGACAGCCCTAATGTCAGTTTAAAATGACACAGTTAAAATATGTAAATACTAAACATGAAGATATTTTGTTCAAACTGCAGTTGCCAGACTTTAGGCTAGCCAGACTTCTGACTGAGTCTGAAAAGAGGGACCACATCTCCCCTTTAGTATAGTGATCTTCTTGTGCCATACTGTCCCGCTACAGGGCACTTAGATCTTCTCATTTGCTCTTAACTGTGCCTCTGTTTCGCTATAAATCAAAGGGTCATCAGGCCTTTTCTGTGGCTGGGCCCAAGCTTTGGAATGCTCTCCCTTATCATGTGAGGTCTGCTTCTTCATTGGACATTTTTAAATCTACTCTTAAATCGTATTTTTATCCTTCAGCGTTTGGAAATGTGTATTTATTTCTGTGTAGATCGATCCGCTTTGTACTTTGTACAGCACTTTGGATCAATTCATATTACTTTATAAATAAATGTTGCTGTTGTTGTTGTGTTCTAAAATCTCCCACTCTCTTCTATTTAGATGCTGCAAGATAAACCTCATCTCACAGACAATCTGCAAAAACAATCTGTGTGTGCAGAAAGGCAGACGCACTGATGTGCCTATATTTAGCCTTTTGATAAGTCCCGTTCAGCACAGCCTTTATTGCCACATCTGTGCAAGGTTATTATTACAAGCCCAACCAAACAATGTATAGGCCTATGCATCCTATTATCTTAATTTAACACTGAAATGACAGAAGAACCTTAAAAATGTTTATTAAAATGGCAAAATATGCATTTATTGTTATTGATTCATTTTATTATTATATTAAATACTTTTAAAAGACCAAACTTATCTGTTTGGGGATATTATGTGCACAGAAATGTTAAAACCTTTAATTTGCCAAACCAACATAATTGATTCCTTTGGCCACTTTGACATGTCTTTGTGTTGTCTAAATCAAACTTGAGCCCTTCCAGAATCTTCACGCTCCATTTGGGAGTGCTGACGATTAAACATTTACAGGACATACGCCGCTGCCTTCTGCTGTGGAAATGAGGCCATGTTGAGTTGTCGTGACTCCCCACTGGCTCTCTGTGGGATCTGGGTCAGATATAGAGTCAGAACCGGGGCGTAATTCTTCTCTCTATACCCGGTGCCCTCACCTAATAAGAAACTAAGATGACGATAATGTTTTACAATGAGTAGGTTTAAAACATTATTTAATTATTATAATGCACAATCTGCAGTCTACCATTGGCTATCAGCTATTTGGTACAATAGCCGGGCACCATAAAGATCATTGCTGCACAACAGGAGAAATAACAGGCCCAATCTGATGGGAGTCAATGGGAGCAAATGATGCATGTCGGAAAAGTCATTGAGGATAAACTGTTGTGGTCAAGGTAGAATAACTGACAACATCTTTAGACCTGATAAATATATCCAGTGAAAATTGTTCTTAACCTAAGCATATAAACACTTAACCATGGTTATTTAATATCACAAACATTAGAGTTATGAACAAATAAATCATGCACTAACCCAGGGCTTTTCAGAATTTTAGATACCATGGACCCCAAAAGATGAACATCCTCATGTGAGTGATCCCCATCCTGAAATTTAAGACATGTCTTTTATAAAAACCCAATTAATACACCAAAAATTAATATCATAATATCTAATATTATTTTATTACTTTATTATAAATATTTTCTACTCACTATAATAACAAACTGTTAAATGTATTATTTATTTATTTAAATCATTTATTTAAATAAAAATTATTTTATTTTTAATTAATTATTTTTAAATTGTGTTATTTTAAGTGTTTACTTTCATTTATTTGAATCAAATTTATTTATTTGCAATATTATAATTTTTACATTTTATTATATGTTCATGTAACATTTAATCACTTATTATACACCATTCAAACATAACATTATGACCACCTTCCTAATAATGTCTTGGCTTTAACTTCTTGAGCAGTTTGAGCAACAGTGGCTCGTCTGTTTGATTGGACCACACAGGCCAGCCTTCGCTCCCCACGTGCATCAGTGAGCCTTTGCCACACATGACCCCGTTGCCAGTTCCTCCTGTTCCTTCTTTGGACCACTTTTGATAGATACTGACCACTGCAGACTGGGAACACCCTACAGGTGCTGCAGTTTTGGAGATGCTCTGACCCAGTTGTCTAGCCATCACAATTTGGTCCATGTCAAACTCGCTCAAATCTTTACATTTGCCCATTTTTCTGACACATTAACTTTGAGAGAAAATGTTCACTTTCTGCCTGATATATCATACTAACAGGTGCCAGGATGAAGAGAGAATCAGCGTTTTTCACCTCACCTGTCAGTGGTCATAATTTTATGCCTGATCTGTGTATATTACCATTCAATCATGTATTTATTTTGATTTTTCGTTTATTTACTTTTTTATTTCTCTACACTTTTCAGCAAATTCATAAATAAGAAAATAATTTATAAAAACTTAATAAATAATAAATTAAGCATATGTATTTATTTACTTATTTTAATTGTATTATTTATTTTTGTAAATGTTTCATATGTTAATTTAACTTTTAATTACTTATTTGTTTATTTTAATCTTATTTATATATATATATATTTTTAAAAATCATGGTTTTTCTCTAGATAATTCCACAGACTGCCTGTCACTCCATTGTGGGCCCCTGGGAGTCCCTGGACCCCAGTTTGAAAACCCCTGCACTAACCTAATCATATTTTTTGTAGGCTAATCTTAATATTTAAACCAACAGGTTTTAATGAGTATTTGAAACTTGTTATAGAGCATGAATAATGTTTTAGCAGGGGGTCAAAGTTTAGCTGGTTAACGCAAGGGGTCAAGTTGTGTTATAAACACTTATAGACAAATCAAGCTTTTTCATGCAGTCTTTGCAAACGATATTCTCTACTGCTTGACTAATATTTTAGAAATGTTGCCATCTACTGGTATATTAACATGTTCTATTCATGATTACTAAAACTCAAAACATTTTTGCATCGCATCTATTAAGAAGGCAAATTTGTTATAATAAAATGTGGTTATATATCTTATGTTATTCTGCACCCAGGTTAGGGTTGCCAGGTCTGTATAACAAAACAAGCCAATGGCTAATCCAAAATAGCCCAAAAGTAGCCCAATGACCATATCAAAACTCCAAATATGCAATTCCCATACCTAAAATACATATTTTACAGTCACTGTTAAACCGCGGACTAGGCAACCCTGACCCAGACAATCATTCAAAACGTGCCCCCCAATGAACCACAGCACAGGCATAATCAATCAATCGATTACTTTGACATGTCCTGAAACAGAAAATAAATGTTAGACTATATCCAGTTAGTTAGCAGTGATATTTTACACAAGCTATATCATGCTTGATTTATTTAGCCATGTTTCCGTTTCTTTTGCTCCTCCTCCTTCTCTGTCCTAAGGTAACCAATAGTGGTTATTAGTTTATTCAAAACATTTCATACTCCATTGAATGGTACTTATTGATTTGCAAGAAAATTCACTCTATTCAAATTTTTGCCAATCCAAATTATATTGGATTTTTACAATCCATTACATTATTAGAGACAATATCCAACAGTAAAGTATTATAACAGGATACAGTGTATTGTTTTTTCAGATAGTGGTCTTTTTTTCATAATTTGCTCTTAAATTAAGTGGAATAAACATGACAGAACGCTGTTTACATAACTGAATAAATAAGTTGTAGCGCAGGAATGCGATGTACAAAAATCTAAGAAATCACTGAAAGATTCACTATTTTCTAAAATGTGAATATAGGATGGACTATAAAATGTTTGTTTTGTCTATAGGCCTACTAATCACTTTTCTGCACCTTTTAATAGTTTTATTACCTTTTATGTTTGGTCTTATTTTTGATATAGGCCTAATATACGTTTGTGCTATGTCTTTCACACAGGACTGAAATCTAAAGTCTGAGGAAACAAAGAGAAAGTGACTTCACAGAGAATTAGTTCCAAGAATCAGCTCACCAGAGCATGTAGAAACATCTCACCTCTCCTGAAGTCAGCCTGACCCACAGAGCTGGAATTCTCGCCGTGCCCGAGGAGGAGAGAATTCATGTCCTGAACATGAATGACTCCACCTATTAAGAACGGTGAGATATTTTGGGCAGAACTGACTGGAAGTAAGAACTTACTAAGAGGAAGTCAGAACTTTTGTGGTTTTCAATGTAAACAATAACCTACGAAAACTGCCTCACTATGTTGGATTAGCCTACCTTATATTATCTGGCCAAACAAATCTAGTTGGCTACTCAAAACTATAAACAGGAATAAGAGGTTTATTTTTAAAACCGTTGACAGAACGGAAGTAGACATTTATTGTATTTGGGTAGATGCTACTTCTTTTTGCTCGCCAATGAACTGCCTGTTTGCTTTGGCTCTCAGCTATGACTGCCCTCTCCATAAACCAAGACTCGAATAGATTTGGAATAAACGTTTAAAAGAAAAATTAGAACGAATTTACTCACCAATCCCCATATTGTAGTTTCAATGTCAGAACAGAATGTTGTGTAACGCTAAATGTTAAACATTAGATGGCAGTATTGGGTTGATTTAGCAAAGCAGTTACCCATACTCAAACTGTCATTGCACCATGTCACTTTTTAACAGTGTAGTTACCATGCTTTGCTCTTTATACTTTGCCCTTTATGGAACTATGTGCTAAATATGCATTTAAAAGTTTGATGGCTCACTGATAGCTCATTTGGGTCTCATCTCTTATCCTAATTTGTTTAGAATACTGATGCTAGCGGCCCTTCAAGGCTTCTTACACACACACACACACACACACACACACACACACATACACACACACACACACACACACACACACACACACACACACACACACACACACACACACACACACACGTTGGTTTTTGTGGTTTACAGGGACTCTCCATAGGCGTAATGGTTTTTATACCGTACAAACCGTATTTTCTATCCCCTTACACTGCCCCTGTCCCTAAACCTACCCATCACAGGAAACATTCTGCATTTTTACTTTCTCAAAAAACATCATTTAGTATGTTTTTAAGGCTATTTGAATTATGAGGACATTTGATATGTCCTCATAAACCTTATTTATAGTGTAATACCAGTGTAATACCCATGTAGTTATACAAATTTGTGTCCTCAGAAACCACATAAACAGGTGCACACACACACACACACACACACACACACACACACACACACACACACACACACACACACACACACACACACACACACACACACACACACACACACACACACACACACACACACAGGATATTAATTCTTTAGTAAATTTGAATAGTACTTTCTGTATTATTTTGTGTAGTCATATGTTTAGTAAGTTTCTACTTTGTATAGACATAAATAATAGATTGAAATAATAGGTTACTCCATGCTGTCAGTGCTCAAGGTTCAACCTAAAATAATCTTCCTACATAATGAATTAGTCCCTGAGCAATTTTGGGGTATTGTGACTGTCTAGTTCCGGCTTCGTCCTTTTCCAATCACAAACCGTCACACATGTACATCCACACACACCCCTGTCCTTTTGTCACCAGAGAACCTGAGCTGCTGCTAATTGTAGTGCTGGCAGGATGCCGTAGCCATTACGGGCCGTCTGTGGAGCGGGCTCTCATTGAAAACTGTGGCTAGCTGAGCTGCCACTGCACCACAGTGCGGGACAGCTGCCAAAATGAACTCAGCAACCTCTTTGGTGTGCCCTTTGGGTCAGCTTACACAGCAGCGCACCGTTCTGCTGAAATCCCTGAATTAATGCAGAGAGGGAAGAAGAGGGGGAGGAATGACTCAAGCGAAAAAGGAGGTACACAAAATGGTGCTCACTTTTATTTGCTGTGTCAGAGTGGGGCAGTCCAACACAAGGGGGTTTACACATTGTGATGTAATGTGAGAATGTTGGGGGGAGGGATGTCATTCATGTCCATGTCATGTTCACTTTTAATTCAGTCGGTGGTCGTCAAACAGGCTTGGATCCAATATTGTGCCCCTTTCTTTCATGTTTGGGGGTGTTTCAGTCACTGGTTTTGTGTCAGCGCTTCACTTTTTGACCTTGCCCTGTGCGGCCACAGCCTCCATGGCTTTGCGTACTGTTTCCTCGTCTCCCAGGAACTGCATGGGTTTGATGGGCTTCAGGTCCTTATCCAGCTCGTAGACGATGGGAATGCCAGTGGGAAGGTTGAGCTCCATGATGGCTGCATCCGACATGCCTGTAGACACAGGTGTACATCTTGTCACATACAGTTCTTGAAGTTTTCTAAGCCTTGACCTTTCCTGACCTTTACTTTCTAAAGTGCATCTCTCTCCAGCTCTCTAGGGAGAATGCAGAACCTTTCTGCTGAAAGGTTGTGCCCGTAACAGGAACCTAACCCCCTTCTCATCTCTTCAGTGCATGAATGAGGGCTATAAATAGTCTCTGTGTCATTGGGGATCATTGAAGCCTGGTGGTCAGACACGTCCTATATCGGAATGCTATATGTCCTTGTTTCTTGACATGCTTAGCTAACATAGAGTTCTATTATATAACACAGTGAGTCCCTGAATAGTCTTTTATCTAAATGCTTGGTGGGATGATACTTACTCTCTAAGTGCTTGACGATACCACGCAGGCTGTTGCCGTGGGCTGCGATTATGACGTTTTTGCCGGCCTTGATCTCAGGTACAATAACCTCGTTCCAGAAAGGCAGGGCACGGGCAATGGTGTCCTTCAAGCTCTCGCAGATGGGAAGCTCGCCCTCTTTCAGACCCTTGTAGCGCCTTGACTGGTAAAAGAGAGATCATCAAACCTTCAGTCCTCCCCACATAACTGTTCACATGAGTGACGTAAAAGCAAAGTGTCATATGCATTAAGGAATTATGTATATATATATATATATATATATATATATATATATATATATATATATATATATATATATATATATATATATAGTGTATATAGTATGAAATATAAAATATATGTACATATAAAACAACCGATCCCTTTGTCTTACCTCACTGATGATCTTGTGGTATGAATGGTCCTTATCCATAGGAGGAGGGGGAATATCGAAAGATCTGCGCCAGATCTTGACCTGCTCCTCTCCGTGCTTGGCTGCCGTCTCTGCCTTGTTCAGACCCGTCAGACCACCATAGTGACGTTCATTCAGACGCCAGGTGCGCACTACGGGCAGCCACATCTGGTCTGTGATCTCCATGATGGTCCAAAGAGTTTTGATAGCACGCTTCAGAACAGAGGTGTAGCACACATCGAACTTCATGCCTGCATCTTTGATGGCCTGAGCACCGCGCTTTGCTTCTTCCAGACCCTTTTCACTGAGGTCTGCATCAAACCAGCCACAGAAACGGTTCTCCTGGTTCCAGGAGCTCTCGCCGTGCCGTACAATCACTAGACGATGAGCAGCAGCCATTTTGAAAATAATTGGGTTTTACTACAGTATTTTCCAAAGTAAGCCTACCAAACACAGCCCTCCTTGCTTTTGTGCACACACACTGTGACAGACAGTGAGCCCTGCGTGCCTATGCTATGCTCTTTTTATAGCATTCTGATTTGTGGCCTGTCATGAATGTCATATCTCTCCCGCTTTGAACCAATCATAATGTTTCACTTTCAGAATGACTGTTGAACTCGCCTATTGACTCTTATGTGTAAAGGGGCGGACCGGATATCTATCTAATGCTCGAAGGGCAGAGGTCGTGAAAGGATTCGAAATAGCAACATGACTTTTAAACTGAGAGGTGTGGAGTAAAAGTGCAAAGATCACAGTTAGCCTTAGATCTCAGAGGCTAGTAAGAGGACATCAGTAATCACAGTAGCTCAAATGTAGAGAGCGAATAAAGAGAATGTACAGAACTCAGGAGTTTCCAAGGTTTTTTATGGTTTAATATATATATATATATATATTAGGAGAGACCCATGACATGAGTGTGAAGCGCTTTGGGTGTACAGTCAATATGAAAGCACTATATATATATATATATATATATATATATATATATATATATATATATATATATATATATATATATATATATATATATATATATATATATATATATATATATATATATATATATAAGGCATTTCTATAGTGCTTTCATATTGACTGTACACCCAAAGCGCTTCACACTCATGTCAGGGGTCTCTCCTCATCCACCACCAGTGTGCAGAATCCACTTGGATGATGCGACGGCAGCCACAGTACAACAGCACCAGTGCGCTCACCACACACCAGTGAAAGGTGGAGAGGAGAGAGGGTGATAGAGCCAATTCAGTGGATGGGGATTATTAGGAGGCCATGATTGGTAAGGGCCAATCGAGGGAATTTGGCCAGGACACCGGAGTTACACCCCTACTCTTTTACGAGAAGTGCCATGGGATTTTTAATGACCACAGAGAGTTGGGACCTCGGTTTAACGTCTCATCCGACAGTATACCTATATATATATAGATGAGTATAGATGCAAAAGCCTCTAAAAGCCACTTCGTTAAAAAATGTTTTTTGTGATATTAACAATATTGTATGAACACTGCATAGCACACACACATATATATTTTTTTCCCTATGTTTATATTTTTGTAATTCAGCCATGGCATGTTGCATAAACATAGGCCTACATTTCTTATGTATAATACATTTTAACTAAAGACATAAATATATGGTCATGCAACATTTATATAAGTGTGTGTGTTTATAATAAAAACATCACATGATATTATCTTCCATTTAGTCTGCCTAAGTGAAAACATTCACTTCTTTGTACTGTATTGAATTGTTTTGTAATACCCATCATATCCAGCAGAGGCGATGGTGTGCTTCCACAGGTAAAGCACTGAAAATAGAGCTGTAACCATTCCTCACTTCTTTTCTAACACCCCCACCCCTCCCCTTTCCTCTCTTCCTACAGCTTTCATCTCTGTATCTGCAGTGGAAAACTTGTACTGTATGTATGTATTTTTAACCTCTATGTTTCATAATTAAATTACATATTAAAATAAAGTAACAAGGCACAATGGAAATCATAATTTTCTTAATTTTAGCTTTTTACCCCTCTTATCCCAAATAATGACCTTGGTGGCACAAAGTGTGTACTTAAACAAATGATAAAAATGTATAATACTTTCAGAGAAAAAAAACCTCATAATTTATTAACAAAATGGTGTTATATATACTCTGAATTGCATATACATCTGCACATAGCTCTCTCTCTGCCTCTCTCTCCCACGCTGCTATTGATACTGCATTGTCAGAGTTTAGAAAATCACTTGCGTCAGAGCTCCTTTCTGGCTATATAAGCTGCACTGACTGCAGTAGGAGCAGCAGATCAGTGTTTGAAAGCTGATCGAGCTGACTGTGGTACCGAGGCACAGAGCAGCTTGTCCTTGGAGCCATGAGTGCCGTCGGGTTTGACCCTTACTTCTCGTCCTCTTACAAGCGCTGGTATGTGGAGAGCAGCCCCCGGGTCTCTCAGCGTGGTCGCTCTCGCACCACGTTCTCCGCCCATCCTCCTTCTCTCTCCTCTCGTCTCCACTATGCCTCCCCCGGCCGGAGCTCCGCCGGTCTTCTGCTGAGCAGCGCCGGCCGCTCCGTGGACATGGACATCAGCCACGCCGCCCAGGTAAGCTCCGAATTCCGGACCGTGCGAACTCAGGAGAAGGCCCAGATGCAAGAGCTCAATGACCGCTTTGCCGGTTACATCGAGCGCGTCCATGAACTAGAGCAGCAGAACCGTGCACTGGAGACTGAATTGCTAATGCTGAGGCAGAGGCATGTGGAGCCGTCCCGCCTGAGGGGCCTGTACGAGCAGGAGGTCCGCTCTCTGAGAGCCGCCGTCGAGGAGGCCCGTATGGAGAGGCAGGCCGCACTGAGCCACCGGGAGAGCATGGAAGATGCCTTGCGGAGCATGCAGGCCAGCTACGAGGAAGAGGTGGTTGCCCGTGAGGACAGCGAAGGCAGGCTTCTAGAGGCCCGCAAGGAGGCCGACGACAGCACTCTGGCCCAGGTGGAACTGGAGAAGAAGGTTGATATATTGCTAAATGAACTAGCATTCCTGAAGAAAGTCCATGAGGGTGAGATCTCAGAGCTGCAGGCCCAGATTCAGTATGGAGCTCAGATCGCCGTTGAGGCGGAGACCGCCAAGCCCGATTTGTCCAGCGCCCTACGTGACATCAGAGCCCAGTACGAGAAGCTGGCAGCCAAGAACATCCATTCAGCTGAAGAATGGTTCCGCGGGAAAATGGGCCACCTGACGGAGAGCGTGGCGCACCACAGTGACGCAATGAGGAACTCCAAGGACGAAGCAGGAGAGTATCGCCGCCAGCTTCAGTCATGTGTCCTTGAGATCGATGCCTGCAAGGGCCTGAATGAGTCTCTGGAGAGGCAGCTCAGGGAGGTGGAGGACAAGCAGAGTGCAGAGGTTGCTGCCATGCAGGTTAGTACTAGTAACCACAATTTCATTTATTTTATGCCCTTAAAACTCTAATTTTCACATCCATCTTTTCCTGCAGGATACAATCAGTGACCTTGAGGATGAACTTCGAGCCACTAAGGGTGAAATGGCGAGATACCTTAAAGAGTACCAGGATCTTCTCAATGTCAAGATGGCCCTTGATATCGAGATTGCTGCTTACAGGCAGGACCACTAATATAAAAGACATTTCATCTCATGTTAATGCTTCTGATTTTTCACGAAATTCTTTACCTTTTTTTTGCAGGAAATTGCTTGAGGGGGAAGAGTCTCGCTTCAATGTGGGTGTGGGAGGTTTGGTCGGTGC